>NC_056728.1:602592926-602635426 GCF_019279795.1 Protopterus annectens | reverse complement strand
GTAAGAAAAATCACAACTGAATTTTTTAGTGCTCATTCTTGCCTTAGTATGTAAGACATTTGTAATGTTTATAGTTAGCTAACCAGTTCCAAATTAATGCTAAGTCTTAATATGTCTTAAAAAGCAGGGGACCTTAGAAAATCAGAAAGTTTTGAAAACCACAACTAAGTTCAAACCAAGATCAGCAATATGGTCAGAAAAGCACAGCATCATGTTGAAGATCAGGATTATATGATCATGGAATTATAGGAATCACAAGGCAAGATAGTTGTGACACCATTTGCATATTGCCAGTACCAACCATCATGATATACCCCCAGCTCCTAGAAGGGTACAGCATGTCAGGCCTGTAATGAATTTGCAGATCCCCATCCAGTCTTCAAGGTTTGTCCAGAAGGATGAGATGGTGTCACTCTGTTTTACATGTCAGGGCAATCTGTTCCAGAGAGAGGTAAAGGCCAGGTTATATACATCTCCTCATAATATATTTTATTGATATAGTGGTGGAGATTTAAGTCCTTGGTTCTGGTGCTTTTGGAGCTGTTTGTCTAGAAAAGATGCAAGACTTGAAGGATGGTTGGATCATTAACGGCATGTAAATTAAGCCACAGATCGAACACAGGGGTCCATAAGAAACAAAGCATAAGGGACAGGGTTTCAAATCTGTGTTGGTCACTAATGATGTTTAAATTTAATCTTTTTGTTTCAAATCTCAGGGGTCATTCTAGCAGAGTGATGAGTCTGGATATGACCATACCAAAGGACATAATTGGACTAAATAGAGCTGAGTAGACCGAGATAACTTCTTTTGACCTGGATGAGACACATTTAAGTATCAGTTGTGCTAAATATAAAGATTTCTTGAATACTGAGGCTACATGGTGCCAAATGAGAGGGAATTGTCAACCTAGGTGCCAAGATCTCTGATAACCCTGTCTGTTTCACAGAGAAAGGTGTAAATCATAGATGAGAGTTGTTTACCAAATGTGAAAATTCTGCACTTTTTGCAATTAATTTTAGCCTTTTTTCAGAGCACAGTTGGTTTGTAAGGATTTTATGTCCAAGAGGGACTAGACAATGAAACCAGCTTACAGCCATTCACAAACTTAGTTAGCCATGCGGTCAGAGACATGCGTGCCAAAAAGGTGGAGTCTTAACACTAAGCTCTCAGGTATATCACTAGTTACTTTCTGAGGTAACCTATGCCACCTTGAGTACATGGGTTTTGTCTTTTATTCAGCTTGCTATCCATTTACCACATAATAGTATACATTTAGGCCTCTTAATTTATTTACAATATCAATAAAGGGGATGGTGTTGAAGACTTGGCAGATCCAGATTAGCTGTATGGACAGAGTCCTCACTATACACTGCCTCTGTGACCTTTTCAAAGTTACCTAATTTAAGTTGACATGACCTGTCCTTGACAAAAGCAAACTGCGGAAGGTCTAGCTGTATGAGATTTTTGATATCAAAGTTAATGAAGTTTGATATGATGCATTTCATGGCTTTCCAAATTAGATTAGTTAGGCTGATGGGTCTTTAGTTCCTAGAGTCTGTAGTTGCCTTCATGTATGAATGAATATGATTTCAGGGACATACGCTGTTGTTTACCTTAAGTTAAACAAGTTTAAGAGGGATTCCACAAAAGTATGTTTGTTGCTGTTTATTGGGCATCCAGGTAAATTGTCAGAATTCGTGAAAGTAGTATTTTAAGTTTTTAAGAGCACAGTTAGAACATGTTCCTTGATAATCTTTGGGGTGTAAGGAACTCAAGCATTGGCAGAATTTTGATGACTATTTCTGGGGAAACGTTTGTATTAAATTTATCTAAAAGTAAATTAGCTATGTATTTAAGGTCAGAATGAGTGATGCAATTCCAAAGTTCAGAACACTGATGGATGTTTCTTAATGTTCTAATGCATTTTCAAAAGGATTTTAGCTATTCTTAGCTTCAGATGTTAGTTTCCAGTTTCTGTTTTGCTTTGAGCTTCCTAATGGCCATTTCTGTTGTTTTTTTTTTTTTGTTTATCTTTTATCCTTAGTGTGGGCAGGTTTGGATTTGTTATAGGCTTCAGACATTGGTGGAGCACTAAGAAGTTTTCTTTTTCTAATTTCCCATTACTTTTATTTTTACTGGGGATGGATAGATTTGTACACTTTTGTAAGAGGGAGTAGAACACCATTGTACAAGTATCAGCGGACTTGTAATATTGCAAGTGAACTTCAAGAGTTCAGAGCTTGAGAAGGTTTGCCTGTTTGAAGTCCATACATTTCAAATTATTGATTGCAGGGGTATTTGAGGCTTTAAAAGAGAAAGTCATTAGTTGTGACTGGATTTAACCAGGGATGGAGATACTATTGGAGCAGTACATTTTGGAATCTCTCATAATATGTCATTTATTAAGATGTGCATCACATTAGCATGACAATCTCATAGCACTCCTACTTTCATAAAAATAAAAATATTAATTTAAGTCTCCCCAGTAAAAACATCAAACATGTCTCATTGATTGTTTAATGATACCATTGTTTATTACATTAGACATCTTATATTATCCTCCCTGCAGGTCAATTTCATGGTTGAGTTTCAGTATAAAATAAAAAGAAGCTATGAGAAAAAAATAAGTATGATTATGTGCTTGGTGATAATTTGAGTTCATAGCAGGTTATCAGTCTGCCGAATATTACAAATCTATCCAATAACCAGAAGTTAGAAGCAAAGCCTGCCCTTTGTATTTGTGAGGTAATGTCCTTATCTATTATTCCAAACCCCATTTTTTTTGTTTTTAAATCCAAACGGACTGGTAAGAAAGAGGCTAACAAATTAAGTTTACTAAAAGTTCAAGGATGGATTGTTGCCCGTTTAGATGTTTCTAAACTCACCTTGATGTCAGAACCATTTCTGTTAAATGGCATGATACGCAGCTGTCAAACAGAGAAGAACACTGACAGAAAACAGGATTAAAGCAGCTATTCCTGTTGGAGTTTAGTCCAGAGGTATTTCCTTTACATTACCCTAATTCAGAAAAGACCACGGACACTGTTGTGGATGACACCTAACTTGAGAATATAGAATCCAATGGTTGACTAAAGTCTTGTGCCTGTCAATGTCACATTAGATATCATAGTATGTGGTGAGCACATGAGGCCAGGATTGCTGCATAATGTTATTCTCTCCCTTCATTTAACATTCTTATTTTTATTATGTTAAGAGCTATGACATAATTTATCAGGCATTCATTTATTGAGTGGCATGACAAGCAGAGTGCCTTCCTAGTAGAAGGCAGTAAGTGAGAAATTGGATGGGAAATGGGAAATTCACCCCGGGGATCACTTCTGTGACTCTGCTTGACAGGGGCACAGGAAAATAATTATCTTGGGTGGCGAAAGCCAGGGTACATTTTTTGGCTAGGCTTGTATGGGCCCTAGGGCCGATAGCCTAGTACCTACCTACCATTGTGAATGTTTGCTGTTTCAGATATTCTAATATGAAATCTACTCAGCTGGATCTACTGCATTATATTCATTCACTGTGTTACACTAGCCAGACACAGTGGTAATTCACGTAAATGTCATTGAACTAGACAGAACATGATTACACAACCGAATACACAGCATGACTGAACCCTAGATACCTAATTAGTGGCTGGCTATAGATAATTTTGGTTAAGTCTTATAAAATACCATGCAAGATGCAAAGTGAAGAGAAGGACCTGCTATACACTATTGAAGAAAACAGAAAACTTACAGAGAGGTGTTTGACGTACATATTGTGTATGGATTTTAAAATAAAAGAATTTGGGTTTTATTAAAATGGTGGACGGAGTACATAAAACAATGGGCTTAATGTTTTTAGTTTAGTAATATAGGTTAGTGTCAGACATTAGGCGAAGGTTAGTAAAGATATTACAAATGCTCTACATCTTTGGCATTATTTCATTTTACTGCCTTACTCTGATTTGTGGTAATTGAAGCAGCTTAAAGGCCTTTCACTATTCCATTTAAATCTTATTCTACACAAAGCAGCAAACCTATAGATTTACATGTATTCAGGATTGTAGTTCCTAGAAATGTTCTACACCATCCCCCACACTGACTTGATCAGAGTTGCCTGACAGTTCACTAGTAGCTCTGATTAGTTATCTGTGACACTTCACAAAGCCACAAACCCAGTAATGCAGCTTCATGAAACTTCTCATTTGCCATACTGTCTATTATTTAAGCAATTTTCTGCAACTACATGAATAATAGCAACAGTTCCCTGTTAAAAATAAAACTACTTACACATGTATGTAGTGTTGAAACATATGTAATCCCCCACTCTTTGTATAAGATTTCTCTAAAACCTATCGCTGTGGAAGAGTTTCCCCAACAGCTACACATACGCATGCTTTATAGCACTTTACTGACCTCAGGTAGACGTACCGACAGGATGCAAAAATGTGGGAGCTAACTAACAATGAAAACTCCAAAAAGAGTGTCTTTACATCATATAGACTAAGACAAATTCCTCTTAAAAAGAATATGAGATCTCAGTAGGAAAATGGAATCTGAAACTTTCATGATTGATAGCAGGAAAAAATGGAATGGAAAATCTGAATGCTACTGAAGGTGTATGGGCGCTAAACTATACTTCAGTAATATGGGGGGGTACCTCTTGAATGAGGGGAAATGCATTTTCTTGTGGGTACATATATCTTTCACTACCATATACTGAACGTGTTAGTAACACAGCCTTCAGACACCTACTCTGTATAATGGAAATTGGTCATGTGAATAGTATCCTCCAATGAAATATCACATCCCCTTTTCTGAAAAAAGCATGCTTCTATCCATCCTAGCTCCTTTGATTATTTGTGTATTTAATAATACGTGATCACATACACATTTATTATACTCTCTGGCATATCACATGTCTATTTACCGCCCCATACATTGAGTTTCTGATAACTCACTTTATCCTGCACAACACTGTGGGTAATCTGGAGCTTATCCTGACAGCAGGTAGGTGCAAAGGTTTGGAATGTGTCATGCACAGGGCACTGATCTATTGCAGAATGGGCACGTGTGTGTGGATGGATGCACACACACACACACACACACACACACACACACACACACACACACACACACACACACACACACACATACCCCTACAAGCAGTTAGTAAGGCCACCAGTTAACCTACTGCATCCTTGGGTTTCAGAAACATACCCTATGCAACAATACAAGGACTACTGAAGAGATCACCTTAGATGCAATGCAGCACAAAGGGAATTGAATTCCCAATTTAGAAGAGGAATTTACACCTCAGACATTAACTGATTAAGAAATTCACTCATTCAAATGGCAGTGCCAGCAAGGAAGAAGCGTTTTGTGGCTGCAGTTACAGAGAACTCTTGAATTGCAGTAGCGAGCATATTGTGTACATGTGAGTAAGGGCCATACACAAGTGCAACTTTGCAACTCTACCAGAGTAGCTGTGAGGCATTAGAAATGGCTCCCGGCAATTTACATTTAAAGTTTTATTCACTGAAATTTGCGGAAATGGAAAAATATGAAAGTCAAAGAGGGAGGACCAAGGTGAGGAACATACAGAAGGATGCAGAGAAGGAAACTGTGGGAGTGAGGAGAGGAGGAAGACGGCAGATGCTCATTTTCTTTTTATATAGGTATGGAAACAGGGATAAACATATATATTTACCTTACTTATGATTTTTTGTTCAGGTCAATTATTATAGTGTAGTATTGATCGGTTAGGGTGTGTTGAAAGGTTGCAAGCAAAAGCAAAATTGAAGAAAAAGACTTTCTTTCCTTAATCACAGTTTTTGTTCAGCCCATCACTGCCTGGATGAGGTTATTTTTAAAAAATGCACCTCATAACATCTACAACATTCATTCTAAATAGACTCATTTGCATAACGACCATGATAAGAGCCTCTTAATTGTGTAATAAAAACAGCTGCAACCATGACTGTTCTCATCACTGTCTGGATTTGTGCTATTGAGCAACTTGTGGAGTGAGTATATCTTCTGCAAGCAGAAACTGTGTCAGTTACACAACCAACCAGGTGACGTAAGTGACTGAGGCCTGGTATTCCTTTTATTACTTTCTACACATGCTGTAGTTGTACATTTTCTGCTGAAGTACTTGCTTGTATGATAGGCTTTGGCTAATTTGTGTAACTGACAATAGTTGCATATTATCTGGGGTACTATGAATAGGGCTTTAGGAAGGTATTGTGTAGAAGGATTTGGGTTTGTGTCATGGCTTGATATTTCTAGGTGATACTGCAGAGTAGATTAACTGCAAAACAGTAGGGTCTGATGTGTGCTGGTGACATAGGCCCTGGTTTAGACTAAGAACAGAAAATGCCCACCTCATTGCTGATATGCAGGCTTTGTGATGTGAACTGCCTGATACTACCTAACTCAAATATTTTGACCTGTATGCTACAACGTCATAAAAAAGGGTTAATGTCCACTGGGCTGTTCTTTGTGTGAGCCCCTTGACAGTACATCCTTTTCTTTTGGAGAGGCAGTGACACATCAGCTGTACTTTTTTTTTCAGAATGGGGAAAGGTGTTGGGAGGGTTGTCACATGTGCCTCCAAGGGGTGTGCATACTGGGGGCTTTGGTGTGTCCATATACCTTTAATAATCACCTTTTCTTATGGACTGTGGCTAAGAGGAAGAGTGTGCATGTGTCTTTGAAGCTGGCATGGGAAGGGGACGTATAGTATCACTGGCTACGTCCTCCGGCCTGCTAATGATCCACTGGGTTTTGCAGCAAACACAAGTATCTTAACTGCTTCAAGGATTGCTTTATGGTAAGACTATCCTAATGCCTATGAAGCATGTCTGGGCTTTCTGTTCCTACATCTTTACCATGGTGCTATATATCTGGATTGTGATTGCTGGAGTTGAAGGCCTCCACACATAGCCATGTAGGTGGACTTTTGTGGATAATTGTAGAAGATTGAACACAAATGCTGTGGGATAGCCTGGTGAAGGCCTCAGCCAGCTGTTGAGCTGCACACACTCTATAGTAAAGGATCAAATATTAGTTAAGTATTCTTTGTGTGGCAGACCTACTGTACTTGACATTCACTGTGTATGTCATTGCCAAGGAGGTTGTTGAACAATAGCAGGTAAAATCATGTCTGAGCCAATAGCACTTCCATGGTTCAGGAGACTAAGATGATACATTTATTCACAAGAGTTTATGTAAAGGCCACTGTGGCCACAAGACACACCAAACAAATGATCTGCCCAGATACACCTGTGCTTCTGCTGTGCTGAGATCTGTTGCATAACATGCTATTCATACTCATGGAGCACCCCACCACTGTGTGTGCTATGGATTATGTCTGCAATCTTCCCAGGATGAGGGCACCCCTATGAATGTGGACATAAATGGTCAGTACATACATCACATGCGGGTGCCCTAGACCTGTCTGTCAGACCCCTGCATTTCTTTTACAGCTGTGTACATTCACAACTGTGCACACTCACACACACACACACACACACACACACACACACACACACACACACACACACACACACACACACACACACACACTCAAACACTGCGCACCAGTGACCAGTCACTATGCATTGGAGAGACCATCCCTACCCTAACCAGTCTCCTTGTCTCAGCACACTAACTTGTTCATGGATCATACAGTCACACACAGCAATAGCCAGCACCCACACCTAGCCATGCACACACATTACCCATTGTAGACACTTGTCACTGTGTTCCTCCCCACTTGCCCCCATCTCCAATACTCTGTTACTGGGTAGCCTGTATCTGATGCACAGTGTGGCCAGTCCATGCATGGTATAGCACAGCTTGGCATTAGTATTGGATGCTTTATCTTTAGTGTTGTTTATTATGTTTAATCTGGTCTGTGGTTACATACCAGTTGCTGCCTCTTAGTCAGTGCCACTGCATACAGCATCCACCCCCACCTGAAAAAGTCATCCTGTACAGCCAGGTCCTCCACAGACTTCCTTATCCAGCACCTCCTCAGCTGCTAACTCAGGGACTTTCTCCTCTTGCATAGCTCTTCCCTGCTGTATCAGTCTGTATATCAATATGTTATATGATAGTGCACACAATGCAGATATTTTACCACATGTTTCAGGGTTGTACTGCAAGGCACCACCTTTAGCAATCCAAATACATGTTTGAAAATAATATGACTTTGTGACAATACAGTGTTTTATGCATTCTCTGCCATGTTCTGTGGAGTTCTTACATTAGACTTGTTACCATAGCATATTTGACATCAACAATAAGATGACCCCATGGAAATCATCTCGCAGAAATATTTGAAATAAGCATCAAATGTGTCAGATATGGGCGACATAGGCACTGTCTGAGGGGCTTACTGATACATTGTACTGAATACCCTGTGCATTACATACTACCTGGAAATTGATGAAGTGGAACCCCTTGTGGTTATTGTCTTTGATGTTAAGGCAGGGCCTTTATTGTAATGTTTGTACAGGCAGGGCCTTTATTGTAATGTTTGTACAGGCAGGGCCTTTATTGTAATGTTTGTACAGTCAATGGTTTATCTCATATAATGCACACATAGTGTTGATTCTTTCCTTTGTGGTGTGTGGGTGCCACATATGCTCCCCCACATGTTGTAGTATGGCATAAAGAAACTGGTGTGGTATCTTTAAGGAAGATGCCTGAGTAGACCCATCATTTTCTATTGGTCACTGAAAGGTCTCTGTAGCCAGAATTATCATAGGCACATATAACTTGGCATCTACAGGACTGCATATTCCATACATCCTATATGCCTGCATATGACAGCTACACATGTTAACCAGCTCCTACATGGCACCTCTATCAACACTATAGTTGTCAACTAATTCTGAATTATGGAAGGTATTGTATTTTAGGTGCAGATGGATGACTCTGTGGCACCCAGGGTTACAATGAGCACCTCCACTATTACTGGCACTGAGGACAGCCTCTAATGTGATAACTACTGTCACGTGATTTTGAGGTGACCCTCCTACAAGATTTTATTGCAGTGGGTGGCTCTGGCAATAACATCTCATCTCATGAAATATATACATTTCTAAATGGTACCCCTATATTGTCTACCTCTATTTGCATCTCCCATTACCTTCATTTTAATAATGTTGCTCATTTGCCTTTCATTATACCATCATTTGCATTTTATGCAGGCAGATTTATTTCACAGGCTGTTAAAGTTGCAATATGTGTGTCTCTGAATCACCCTTTCTTGGTACCTGGCCACTCTCCACACAAATCCTCCTATCACAACACACAATCTTTCTGAATCCCATGTCTTTGGAATTTCGGTAGAAAATGAAGAATCCAGAGAAAATCCATGCAGACATAAGGAGAGCATGCAGTGTCCACCAAGAAGGCACCCCCACCCAAGAATCAAACTAGAGCACCTCTCTATATTTAGACTTAATTTACAGCCTTATCTTGAAACTTTTTGACAGTCCTTGGTTACCTGGCTCATTGGCAATTTTTTTATGGCACCATAGAAATTTTGGTACAGACTGACAGTGAATCTGAACCATTGAGTCTCTTTCACTGAATGATTATCAAGACTCTTAATCACATGTTTGCATTTTCTATTATATGTCTGCCTATCTGGAATGCATACCTGGTAGTAACATGCATGTTTCTGTTTTGTTTCCAGTTGTGGAAGAGACATGACACTTTCAGGCAGTGGATCTGGAACATGATGAGTATCTTCCAGTGTCTGACCATCAGGAATCTTTAATCAAATGCCTGCAGTTTCTATAATACATGTTCCCATTTTGATCATGTACTTGCTAGACTGCCCCATGTTTTCTGATTGAATTACAGCTGATGTATTCATTGTCTTGTTTTCTTCTGAAATGTACTCTAGTCTTGTGACCAAATGGGCAGTGGTTTATATTTGGCAAAATGGAGTATGATCTTCATTCCATCGGCAGTTAAGCTTATGAGTTAAGATTGCCAAACTGAATTCATGTATTCAAGCAGGCGTAGTTATATTCATCTTTTCTCGGTGTCTTTACCTTGTTCATCACTAGTTTGTCAATTTGGACTGTGTTTTTGGACAATTCATTGCTTTGTAGTTACAGTGGACATGGGACGTGTAAAATTCCAAGTAATTCCAAATAAGTTGTAGCTGTACTGTAAACCACTGTCAGATACAATTTTTGCTGAATACTATGTCTAGTAAACATGGCTGTCATCCTTGAAATTATTGCAGTAGTAGGATTAGTACTTGGTTCCAAAGCTCAGAAATCTACTGAAAAAGTCAACAATGTTGATGCATTCTTCATCATTATACCTTGGAAAGAAATGTGCAGCAAGAAAGTGCTGTCACTTTTCTAGAATAGCTTCTGAAATTATTGGCTGCCTTGAATATGAATTTTTTTTCTAAGTACATTTAAACCATCTGGAAACCATGTTTTCAATCTGTTTATTCATGCCTGTCAATAAAAAACACATTTTGTTGCTGTATTTATGCTTTTCCATACCTGCAAGGGAATAAGGTACACACTAATACATTCCCACATGCAGAAAGTGCACAGCAATAACTTTCTTCTTTAGGAAAATACTGTTTGCCTACATAACTTTAGAAACTTGTTCCAACAATTCAACAAGCAACTATGCTTATTGCTTTATGGATTATGACTAACCTGATTAAATAACTATATCAACATTCTCAGTTGCGTATCTGGGAAGTGGCTATTTTGACCTCTAACAGTGTTTTCCTTTGCACTAGTGGAAAGGTTTTATAGCAGCTTAAAAATCTGTGCAACTCATCATATCATCTTGACATACTACATATTTTCTGGAAAGTGTGTCTTTACCTGTATAATTTACAACTTCAGTGGCAATATCTTTGCAACTGCAAAATCAGGGTCTATATTACATAGTCAAAGCTTTAGGCAATCGAATACCTAAAGCTTGACACCAAAACAGCAAAAGCTGTAAACATTGAATGGCCACTTCCGCAAATTCTTTCGTAAGGAAAGAATTCACTCGGCCGAAGGAAAAAAAAATTTCAAACCCTAATCGAGTGGGGGGCTTTGCCACCCCTCACCCCCCCCATGTGGGGAGCTGTGCCCCCACACCCTCCCCCCTAACTAAATATACCAACTCCAAGGTCGTTCTACAGTGGAGAAAAGGGCAGATTCCCGATAACAACCAAGCAAATTCTTTCTCTACGAAAGAATTAATGGAAGTGGCTGTTCCATATTTACAGCTTTCGCTGTTTAGGTGTCGACCTTTGGGTATTCGATTACCTAAAGTTTTGATCACCTAATATAGACCCGCAAAATTATTCTCTACAAATGTGATGTACAGGGTCTACATTTCTTAAGCTTTTAATGTTTTGTGATTCTCGACTAACTTTTTTTTTTATCATGCATATATTGGCAAATGTATTTGAAACCAAAAAGAATTACAAAAAACTATTTTTCTATTGCTGCTATTTTGACTTACTGACCCAGTTGTTAAAATGAACATTATACTTCACACAAGTTTACTACTCTGAGGATGTTGCTCCACCAGCACTGTATGATGAAGTATGTTCTTTGTTTTCAGTTAATATTCTATAGATATCCAACAGAACTGACATGTCACCTTTGCTGTTGCGTGTTGACAAAGGAAAATTTGCATGATAAGGCTTTTATATTGATTCAAGCTTTTCTTATTTGAAATCTTGGATTTCCATGCCCCCTTTCGTACTAGAAGGAGCACTACCAAAACTGCACCTTGGCTTACAAAGGAAACTAAGCAAAAGATTCTACTAAGAAACAAATGTTGGGCCAAATGGTGTTCCTCTAAAACCCCAGCAGATCACCTAAAATTTAAACAACTTAGACACTTAACTAAAACATCTATACTACTGGACAAAAAAAACTTCTTCTTTCAGCTTCAACACTCCAACCAACAAAGTCCACAAAAATTCTGGTCAGGAATCAATAAATTACTACATCCCAGCAACTCAAATCTACCAACCCCCTCTGGAATCAGCACCAATACTCCAAAACTAATTGCTGATTCTTTCAATACCTTCTTCACTGAAGCTATCCAGTCACTTGCTAACTCTCTACCTCCTGTATCCTCTAATCTTTCTTCAACCTTAAAGAACCCACCACCCACTTTCCAACTCCAACCTGTGCCTACATCCTTTATCTGTACTCTCCTTCAATAGCTTAAACCCTCTACCCCCTCTGTCGACCTCTTACCTGCTAAGTATTTCAAATAGCAGCAAAATCAATTGCTTACCCTATCTCTATCCTAATTAATAGAACCATCACTGAAGGCACCATCCCATCCATCTGGAAAATCTCACATTTAATTCCCCTATACAAAGGTGGTAACTCAACAGAACTTTCTAACTACCGTCCAATTGCCCTACTCTCTCCCATAGCTAAAATCTTGGAAAAGTGCATCCATCGTCAACTACTAGACCATCTCCTCCAAAATAACCTTTTAGCTAACTTGCAACATGGCTTTCGACCTTGCCACAGCACCACTACAGCCCTCCTATCATTCTCTGACCATATTAACAAGAACCGTAACCATAACACCCTGTCTTCTGCTATCTTCATAGATCTTTCAAAAGCATTTGATATGGTTAACCATCACCTTCTACTGAATATACTTAAGTCCCTTTCACTTGATAGTCAAGCTATACAGTGGTTCAAGTCTTACTTACACAATAGGCAACAGGCAGTACTCTGGAACAATACTCTATCTTCCCACCTTCCTGTCTCTCTTGGTGTACCCCAAGGTTCTATTCTGGGCCCTCTTCTATTCTCTATCTTTATAAATGATCTGTCTACTAGCATCTCACATGCTGTATCCATTCAATACGCAGATGACTCTACCTTAATTTCCTCAGCTACTGAATCATCTGAACTACAGTCACTCACCCAAATGGTCTTTGAATTTGTCGAAGATTGTTTTTTACAGCGTTGCCTCCTCCTTAACCCTAAAAAGACTAAACTTCTACTGTTTACTCCCACACTCAAGTCACCCCCACTTTATCTTCACTATTATATCTAAAAATAATATAGCTATATCCCCTGACACTTCCACTAAACTCTTGGGAGTGACAATTGACCACAGCCTTAACTTTGATACTCATATTAACACCACAATTAAGTCAGTTAACCGAAAACTAGGCTCCCTCTATAGAATTAAACCTTTCCTTACTCCCATAGCAAGAACTTCTATTGCCCACACCCATCTCATCTCAACACTCTTTTATGCATCTCCTATATATACTAACCTATCAAAAAGCAACCTCAACAAAGCTGTCAATAGCCTACAACAACATTGCCAGATTTGCTACAGGCTCTCCTGTTAGATCCCACCACTGCCAAAATCTGAAACATCTGGGTTGGCTGGAACTACAGAACCATATTCTACTTCACCAGCTAACTATTACCCACAAAACCCTGTATCATCCAAGCAACACACCAATCCTCAAAAGTCTAATCTGCCCATATAAAAATCTTACAAACCCATGCTCTGCAAACAAATTACTCATCTCTATTCATAAATCTAACAACAAAGCAGGAGAATCCCTCTTCACTAACACTGTAGGCAAAAGCTGGAACCTACTTCCTGTTGAACTTACATCTCTTTCTTCAACTTCACTATTTAAAAAGCAACTTAAATCATATCTTACAACTCACTGGCTATGTCCCTGTACTAACCCTGACTAATCATCTCCCTCTGTTAGTCTTGCCCAACATCTTCTTTTTTTTTTGCATCTCTCTCTCTTTCTGTTACTTTAAATCCACCTTTCTGTCACTTTAAATCCACTACCATTTAGGCTGACTTACTGTAACCAGGAACAACTGAATTGGGCATCTTACTGTCTCATCAACAACTTACTACCCTACACCTAATTCTTCCAATCCCATTTTTAACTACTTTGTTCTCTTATTCCTGCTCATCACTTTGCTTTGTGTGTCTTCCAATTACTTCTAAATCCTTCTCCCTCTTCTCATAGCAAAAAAAATGTTTTTTTTTATATGTTTTGTTACCTTGGAACACATGTAATCATCTCATAATATTCTTGTAATTAATGTTTTAATGTACTGTATCTGTTAGTTTTCTATGTGGAGCTTTTCTCCCCGGGCCTCTACTGAAAATGGACATATATCCAGCTAGACTAGCCCGGTCAACAAATGTAAAATAAAATAAAAATAATAAAAATTCTAAGGCATGGTATATCCAACCAGTCACCAGTGTTATTTACTCTATATTCAATTATTCTCATTTTTGTTGATTGAAACTGCAGGTTAGAAAACCATTTATGCCATGCTATGAAACGTGTCTTTCTCACTCTCTAATTTATAATTTTACTCTTGTTAGATCCTTCTATCAAACCCCTGGTTGCACAAAATGGAGCGAGCATACTAATCTACTTTTAAATATCTATATGCCATATATATATTTTGACTCAAAAAATACAAGTACTATTGTAAGGAGACAAGCCCCCTGCACCCCCACATCCACCCGCTAATTATATACATATATATTTATATCTATGTATCTATGCATGTGTGTGTGTATATATATATATATATATATACATATATATATATTTATATATATATATATATTTTTATATATTTTTATATATATATATATATATATATATATAGATATACACATATATATATATATATATATATATATATATATATATATATATATATGGGTCTACTTCACTTACCCGAGAAACCACATCTCCGACATTCAATTCACCAAGACGAATACACCAACAAACCAGAAGACCAACATCTGGAATACCGACATTCTGACCCAAGGTAAGTAACTGCTTGGCCATCCTGTTGAACTTTGCCCCTTACCCCCGAGGTAGTGCAATCTCGGCATTGGTATATTTAGTTAGCAGGGGTGTGGGTGGGTTTAGTTTTGTTTTTTTTTTTTTTCAGGATGGCCAAGTGGTTACTTACCTTGGGTTGAAATGTCAGTGTTCCGGATGTCGGTCTTCTGGTTTGTCAGTATATTCGTCTTGGTGAAGTGAATGTCAGTGATGTAGTTTTTTGAGTAAGTGAAGTAGATCCATATATTATGGATCTAGGATGCTTGATCGAAAGATCAAACGTCCGAATCCATTTACGGCGAGCATACTTACACGAAAGTGCTTTTCACCGAAGAAGCACTTTCGCATAAGTATGCCTGTTCCCGAGGCCGTACTATGGTGCAGATAAGGGAAAATTCACTTTTCCCCACTGTAGTGCGGTCTCGGAGGGAGAATATTAAAGTAGGGGAGGTGGGGGGCACAGCCCCCCTCATGGGGGGGTGCAGGGGGGTAAAGCCCCCTGCAGAAATGTTAATGTAGTGTTTTTTTTTTTATTCACATGCTTTAACGAAAGCGCTTTTTCGATGAAAGCGCTTCCGTTAAAGTGTGTTCGGTGGTTATGGATTCGGACATTTGATCGTTCGATCAAACATCCTAGATCCTTATATATATATATATATATATATATATATATATATATATATGTGTATATATGGGTCTACTTCAGAAAATCGACAGACCATTTGATCGACATTCATTTGGTCAACAGCTCATTTGGTCGACAACCAGTATTCAAGGCACTTTACAGGGATTTGTGCCCCTCCCCAATGTTTTGCGACCCTGGGGTTGATATATATAGTTAGGGGGGGTGTGGGGGGGCACGTTTAAAAGCATGAAAATATTAGAAAAACTCCACATTTTAAACGAAAATGTCAGAAGTGTGCCCCCCCACACCCCCCCACCTATATATAACAATTCCAGGGTCGCACAACATTGGGGAGAGGGGCAAATCCCTGTTAAGTGCCTTGAATACTGGTTGTCGACCAAATGAGCTGTCAACCAAATGAGTTTCTATCAAATGGTCTGTGGATCTTCTGAAGTAGACCCGTATATATATATATATATATATATATATATATATATATATATATATATATATATATATATATATAAACTCCAAGAATACACTTTATCAGGGACAGGACATATTCCCCAACCATGAGAATTGTGAGATGTCATTGTTGACCATCTTCATAGTCGAAAAAAATGTTGCCAAAACACCACTCGATCAAATACATGGTATATATATATATATAGAGAGAGAGAGAGAGAGAGAGAGAGAGGGAGAGTACTAATATAACCCAGAAGTGCACTCCATCGACTGGTGCTACATTGAAGAACAATTTCAAAAGGGCTAAACATTGAATGGAAACATAGCAAACTGGCATCACCAAACACCAAATGGCACATGTAATCCAATAACCACATTTCCATAATAGCAAATTTCAAACCATCGATATTAACATGGTTCAAAATGGGGACATGAAATCATTTTTATTTTAGACATTCTGGTTCAGCAACGTGAATAATCGATAGAGTGCACTTCTGGGTTATGATAGTAAGTATACTGAAGACAATTCCTTAAATGTATGTGTACTTTACTGTTGTTCTTCAACTGTATGACCTATTAATATAAGTTTTTTCATCAAGTAGAGTAATCTTTCTTATATGAAGCATTTAACCAATGACTGATTGTTTTAAATAAAGCTGCTTATAACAAAGTCTCATTGTCAGGAAATGTCATTCCTCTTTTTTTAAAGGATCTTATATGGTGGATATATGCCAATTTAGCTTTGACAGGAAACCATAAAAACTTAGTAAAGTTTTATTTATTTTTATTTTACCTCTATCTGGAGATAAAGCTGTAGTATGAATTTAAAAAAAGCAATTTATAGGTTCATAGGTTCATAGGTTTATATTAGGCTATCTGCCCTAAGGCATTTATAAGCCTAGCCCAGAGTTTTAGCTTTACGCCCACCCCTTATGTTAAAAATACTGTGCCCATTAGTTTGTTGTGCCTCTGTCCAGCAATGACACAGAGATGATTCCCGGGTAAACCTCGATTTCCCATCCACGGTCAAGATTTCTCTTGAACAGAGCCAGCAGGTGCTCTGCCTCACATGGACCGGGATTTTATTCCACAACATAGGGAGTCTCTGGACAAATCTATCCTCCAGCATGTCCTATTTATATCCGTGCTAAGGTTTAAGTCACTTGCTCTAGTGGATCTGGTAGATTTGGATTTTGAGGTGGAGCATGTCCATTAATTCGGGTTGGACATGGCCTTGTATGTCAGGCACAGGTCACCTCTGAGCAGACGGTATGACTGAATAGAGCTGGTTCTTCAGTCTGGCAGCATATGACAGATTTTGGGTCCCTTTATCCTTTTGGTGAGGAACTTTTGGGGTCTCTCCAATTGCTGCAGGTGTCGGGTGAGATACATCCCGAATGGGGCATTGTACTCGATCATTGGTCTGATAAGTGAAGAGTACAGGGGAACAATGACCTCACTTGATCTGGATGTGAATCCCTTCATGATCAGGTGGGCAATGTAGAAGGTTTTTCTAACCACTTTAGCAATGTGAGTGTCAAAAGAAAGGCCACTGTCAACCTGGGTGCCCAGGTCCCTGATAACCTCTTCTGTGCTTAGTGGATTGCCACCTATATGGTAGCTTGGGGTTACCTTGTTTTTCCCGAAGGGTATGACTATACATTTTTTGTGGGGTCATTTACTGCACTGTTATAACTTGATATTACTTGTGAACCTCTGCTATCTCTGGTAGTAGAACCAATTTTGTAAGATATAGTCTGTCTTCAGAAGTCCAATAAATAGATTTCCAGTTGTTTATTAAAATGCTAATATGTTCAATGTCTTTATTAAAATTCACAAGTCTTATTTTATCTAAGGTTTTAGTATCATTCTTATATATTTTATTAACTTAATATATCAATTAAAATAGGTATATCAGGGACTGTTGTATTAAGCTTTGCATTAATGATTATTGATTTGATTTTGCTTTCATTAAAATGCATGCCAGATACTCTTTCAACCCCATCAATTGCATTTTCTTTGTATTTTACTAAAGTTCTGATAACTGTGATGGCCAGTAATGTATCATCAACAAACAACAACATGTTGACTCATATGTCTCATCTATTTTAATACATGAAATATTCATATTTTGCTTTGTTACTGAGGGTTCTACTGGAAGAGTAAATAATATGGCAGAAACAGGAGACCCTTCCTTTGTACCCTTTTGCATTCTTAATGGTTGTCATATAAATTATTCAAATTTGAAATATGCTTTATTACCAAAATACAGGATTCTTATAAATTGCATATATACTCTTGGAAATGCATATTCTTCTAATAATATCAATAAATATTTACAGTTGTTAAAATCAAGCATGTTCTGATTTTTATATTTATGATAGCTATTTCTTTTTATTGTTAGTGAAATAATTTATCAGTTATTTTGTTTTATATTATACTTAATATGTAGCCTGTTTGATCATCATTTATGAGGTCTGGTATATAAAGTTTCAGTCTTTTTGCATGCATTAAAATAAAATTCTTGTAATATGCAATATTGTAGCTCAACAAGTAGAATTGTTGTCTAATTTTAAAATAGGTGTTATTATTGAATAGTTCCAAGATGGTGAAGTCTGGTTATTAAGCTGTATATATATATATATATATAAATGTTTTACAAAAGATTTAAAAATTGTAAAAGAACTTTTTATCTGAGGAATAATACCACCTCTACCTACTGCTTTGTTTAAATTTATATATTAGGAATAATACCATCTGTACCTGGTGCTTTGTTAACTTTTTATATCAGGAATAATACCATCTGTACCTGGAGCTTTGTTTAACTTTTTATATCAGGAATAATACCATCTGTACCTGGAGCTTTGTTTAACTTTATATATCAGGAATAATACCATCTGTACCTGGAGCTTTGTTTAACTTTATATATCAGGAATAATACCATCTGTACCTGGAGCTTTGTTTAACTTTATATATCAGGAATAATACCATCTGTACCTAGTGCTTTGTATAATCCCATTTCCTTAATCTTATTTAATACATTCTTTATACGTAATGTATTAACAAGCTATTTATAGCATTCTAAATAGCTTTTATTGGGCTTTCCTATTAGAAAGTCCATTATTGCCAATCTATCTATTCCCTTCCCTTCACTCAATGACATTGATTCACCCTTTCATGATCATTTCTAATTTCTTGAAAGATATCATCTGTGTCTGACATCATCTTACTACTACGAATACTTTTAACTGCTTTTATCAGATCAGCTTTTCAAAATATTTTTGTTCTAATTTAATAACTTTTTCTCATTCTGCAAATCCTAAAGGAATGCATAATTTAATACGTATGCATTTATTTAGGATTCATGCAATAAGAAGAGCATTTTTATTGCTAACTTATGTTAAAGGACCTGCTGTATTTTTTTGTTTGTTTGTTTGTTTAACACATTGCATATATCCATAAATATTTTCTCACTCTTCTGTTAATACAGCAATTTGTAACTTTCTCTGCAGATATGGTAACTCCCCTATCACATTTTTTAACTTTGTTTCAACACCAAGTAACAATTTTGGCATATAAATATTCTTTAAGAGACTCCCATATACCAATATTTTCCATCATTATTTTCATTAGAACTCAAGAAGAGGTCTGTTTCCTTATTCATTCATTGCCATATATGCAGGGATTCTATAAGCAAATGCTTCAACACTTATAGTTACATTAAAAGTTAAAACATTATGATCAGAAATTTGTCAAGGTATTACTTTAACATTTTTATCCTGGCTATCAAGTCATGTGATACAATATCCTATCTATTCTTCTATGTATTCTGAAGCATATGAACAATGAGTAAAAATCATTGCATCATTCCCTATGAAGAAATTTAAAACTTTCAAACTAAGTGCATTAGTTCATTTTTTAAAGTCTTAGCTGAAGCTGTTATTCTACATTCTTTTAATGAATTAGTTTCTATACTGTGCTAAGTGCCATTAAGATTTCATCCAGAAATTATACTTCCATTCATGTTATTAAGAAAAATTCCTATATACTTTTTGCACATTTGGTTCCCAATCCAGCTATCCAATGCATGTTTCTCAAAGTACATATACTTTGATATTGTATAGTGGTCATAATAAACATTCCTTCCTTAGCATTATAGTTGAAAAGGATCTTTGGCATTACTAAATTCCTCTTCCATAATATAATAACTCCTCTTCTCTTGTATTTATACAAAGGTTGGGCTAATGTTTCATAATGAGATTATATAAAGTTTCTGTCTTCTTCTTGCAATAAATGTGTCTCATAAAACTATTACTGTTTTTTATGTAATCTTAAATTTAATCAGACCACATTTTTTTTTACTTCTGTTAATGCCATTTATGTTTAATGAAAGAAAGCTTAGTTCTGCCATTCTATTTTTACATTACATTTTGCCTCTAAATTTTCTTAAGTGAAGAGGGTTTACCTTCTTTATTTTCTCTTTGAGAGCTGTCCCTAAATAATAAGTAATTTGACTCTATGGTTCTACACTTCCATGTAAATAAACATGTTTTTAATGGTTATCTTACAACAAACATAATAAATATAAGTAAAAACATGAAAAATTTTTGGAATGTAAAAATCCATAGTCAGTTAAAGAACCTAATGAAACTATCCATCATCCTTGCTTCCTACACAACAAGAACAAGCGCAGATATTACATCTGTGTATGTCAATGCAGCTCCATACAAAGGATGTAGATTTATAACCAGACTTTCTTTTTTTTATTTATATAAGTTTATTTGAAGCCCTTCCTATATGTGTTGAGTAATGTAATTAGCCATGTAAGCCTTATCTTGTCTTATCTATTATGAAGGAAATGCTGGGTAACATAACACAATCACATGCAAAATCAATTAAACTTAATGGCATAAATTTACCATAATCATAAGCTGAACCTATAATCAAGGTTGTCCAACTAACATTTCTAACTTAGTCAATTATGCCAGATAGAATAATATAATATGTATGCGTGTATATCTATAATATATATATATATATATATATATATATATATATATATATATATATATATATATATATGTGTGTGTATATATAAATATATCTATATATATCTATCTATATATCTATCTATATATTTATATATATATATATATATATATATATATACACACACACACACACACACACACACACACACACACACACACACACACACATATATATGGGTCTACTTTAAAACGTCGACTTACCAATTCATTGACATTCAAACAGTGAGACCAAAATGTCGGAATTTTACAAACACAAACTCCTGGAACATTATATTTCCTCTCTGGGAAATAATCACTTGGCCACCAATGATAACATTACCAATGGAAACAAATTACATCCACCGAAGTGGGGGCTTCACCTCCCACACCCCCCCCCCACTTAAATGCACCAACTCGAACATCGCACTACAGCGGAAAAAGGGCAAATTTCACCATGGTGACCAAGTGGTTACTTTCCCGTAGAAAAAATATGATGTTCCACAAGCTTGTGATTGTAAACTTCTGACATTTTTGTCTCACTGTTTTGAACATCAACAAAATGGTAAGTCAACATTACAAAGTGGATCCATATATATGTATATATATCGTTTAAAAGCTTAACATTGCATGTTCCCTGTACAAAGTGTTCCCAAATATGCCTTTGACATTTTTGTGAAATGAAACATAGGAAAAATATCCAGCTTACTAACTTTTACTTTTCACTGATGTATATCACAAGATTCAATTAAGTACTAATTGTCTAGCTTGGTAATTACTGTATAATTTAGGTAATACTCTTACAAGTCATCTTCCTTTTATAAATGAGTTGAACATGATGCACCATGTATATCTCCTATACATATTTTCTCTTAAATTCAGATGCATTTAAGAGAAATAAGCAACCAACATATTGCATTGTATTTATTATATTTGCAACCATGTTCAAATAAATTGTTATATTATCAATTCAAATATCAATTGTATGTTTTTTATAAAGTTACTTATATAGTATGCAAATCTGGTCACATCAGTAAAACCAACACAATTAATGAAAAGGCTTGCATAATGTCTTAAATTATATTTTAAATCCAAGGTTACCTATGAGAAACACCTCTAACTGCAACCAAATATCAAATGAAAATTCATACTGAAGATTTTTTTAATCTGATCTTTTGTTGAACTTTTTATTTCAATTACATAAGGTTCACTGCAAACATTTTTTCATTATGATAACATTTAGGATCACATTGAAAGCTGGTGGTATAGCAGTAAATTGTCGAAATGAGGGGGTGCTGCATTATTTATCCCACTTCGGCACTGAAGGGTATCCAGAACTAACCAGTTGGCATCTACTTCTCTGAAGTACAGGCCAACACTAAGGGACTCTGGCTAACAAAGTTCGCAGATGACTGCAAACTGGGAGCCATTATTGAATCCCCAAATGATGTCGATACTCTACAAAATGGCCTTACAGAAACAGATGCTTGGTGCCAGAGCCATGGGCTCAAGCTCAATGCCAAGAAATGTATAGTTATCCCCTTTGGGAAAAAATAAGTACCCATGAATTACCATATAGGTGGCAGTACACTAAACACCGAAAGTGTGATAAGAGACTTAGGGACACAGGTGGACGGTGGTCTCACCTTCAATAACCACTTCGCCACAACGGTCAGGAAATCCTTTTATGTGGCACACCTCATCACTAAGGGCTTTTCATCCAGAAAAAAGGAGGTCATTGTCCCACTGTATTCATCCCTCATTAGATCCATTATAGAATACAATGCCCCATTTGGTATGTACCTCTCAAGACATCTGCAACAACTGGAAAGGCCGCAGAAATACCTCACTAAAAGAGTCACAGGCCTAAAGCAGATGCCCTATGCTGACCGCCTTAAAAAACTCCAGCTATACTCTGTCGCATATCGTCTACTCCGAGACAATCTCTGCTTAACATACAAGGCCATGTCAAACCCAGAGCTGTTGGACACGCTACACTTAAAGAAATCCCAATCCCTCAGAGACACATGCTCCAGGGATCTAAACCTTGTCATCACAATAAACAAAACATGCTGGAGGGATAGGTTCCTGACCCAGAGACTCCACAGACTCTGGAATAGACTACCCATACATGTCAAGCAGTGCACCTCTTTGGCCCTCTTCAAAAGGAACTTTGATGATTGGATGGGAGAAAGGAAATTCATCCCAGGGATCACGTCAGTCGCCCTGCTAAACAGGGGTCCAGGGAAGTAAATAGTGTGGGAAGAAATAGCCAGGGAATTGTTATGGCTAGGCTTCTATAGGCCCTAGGGCCGATAGCCTAGTACCAACCAACCTATGAACCTATAATAAAGTCACACCACTTACACATGTTAAAAAGAAACAAGAAAGGGCCCACAAAAAAATAATTTAAATTTCTAATCTGTCTGCAGTCCTGTACCTTTAGCATCACCAAAAAAATCTCTGCACTAATGACAGCAGCCACAGTCTGGCACATCTTCTTCAGTCAACTCATATGGACAAGACCATTGCTGATGGTACATTGAACTTCACATTACTTTTGCAGGAGTGATCAACTTTTAATTTGTAGAAATGATTTCTCTGTAACTGTGCACTTATACCTGACCTCTCACTATCAAATAAGCTCCACACACTTCACGTCAAGTTACATACGATGTATTAACTTATTTTATGACCATAATTTCTCTTTAAACTGCCATTAGGGCTCACACCATAAAAACAGTTGGAAGTTCCTTTTCTTTAAATAAATCTGCATTAGAAACAACCTCCATTTTTATTTCATTTAAAAAGATAGCATATACATTAATGATATAATATTCATTAAGATTTCTTCAGTTAAGTATTTTATACACAGGAGGATGAAAATGTTGAATAAATTTACTTTCTGGTCAGCAAGCAATGGTAATTTTTTTGTTTTTGTATGATTAAGAAACAGAGTCTAGGAAAACAGTTTTCATGAATATTCATAAACTCATTTACATAGTAGTCTTCTTATAACCATTTATTTGCCATACTTTACTGTTTTTGCCATACATCATTACAAATAAATTAATGCTTTGTAATTTGCATCTGATCATTTTAAAGGACAATGCATATTTTAAATTTATTTAAGAAATTGAAGAATATTGTAATAATTAATAGAATGTTTGTCTCACATTAAGTAATCATGTATCCCCTTCTATGACAACAAATTGGCTTTGAGCATTATATAAGACCTTTGTGAAAACATTTAGAATACTTATATACATTTAGAATGCTTAGAATATTTATATGTTCCCAAAAACATAACATGTTTAAGCATTTCTAGTAATGTTACAATTTCTAGCCTAAGAAACAGTTCATTAACCAATTCATAAATAGCTTCATCTTGAAGAACTCCTAGGAATTTTTAACTTTTTCTATTAGTAGTCTCTGACCAGACATTCTTGCCAGAAGACTTCTTCAAAGAACAATAAGACCAATCCACATTCCCCAGTGTTTATAATAAAACTGTTTAAGTAGCTTCATCCAAATTGTTAAAAACTTTTGTACCTTTTGGAAGGAAAAAAAAAAAGCCCTGATGGATATAGCAAATAGACTTTGATGTTATTTTATTTAAACAGCTTTATTAATGGCCAGCATTTTTTTTCTTCTAGCTATAGAGGTTTGATTGCATAGTTATTGCCAAACCTTGTGGTATTTTGTTCCATTTTTATTGAAGATTTTGAGCAGGTTGCTTTCAGCATTAATTTCATATCCAAGTATGACAGGAAATGTTCCCACTGTAGATCTAGGAGGTGATGAAAGATTCATAGGTAAAGGTTCCCAGTTATTGTATGACCTGTTTGTATTCTAAAGGGAAAATCGTTTTGCAACTTCAAAAGTTGTAAAAGCTGCAATGCCAAAAAGTAACTCCCTTCAGTTTTCTCAGGACTCCATAAATTATTTGATTATGCTTTCTTTCCCAATTTTGTAGTTCCAATATTTTATTATTTAACCAGATGTTCTGCTTCAGTAAAATATGTATGAGTGTGCCCCTCTTTTATTCAGGCTTTCACGTGATTTAATAACATTTCTATATCTTGGAGCTGAGAGTTATGTTTTTCAGTCATGATTCTAATTAGCTCAGTCTGTTTAAAACAGTTATTTTGCATAAAGTCCATCATATCTTGAAATTGGTCTATCGTCAAAGTGAACTCTTGTAAAGTTGCCAAAACTTGATGAAAATCCTTTATAATAGACATTTCTTCAGATAAAGTTTTGAAATAACTAATTTGCAAAGGAAGCCATTATCAGGGTTTTTATGGGATGTTTTTCTGACAAAAACCTGCTCTGAATTAATCTTAAAAATCTTCAGCATATATGGTTAAAACCATTTTATTCATTTCTGACTAATGGCTTTAAGTCAAACAATTTTCTTTTCTGTGGAGCTTGGTGAAAAAACTTCTGTTCAGTGGCCCTCATGGATCATCTCCTCTATCATCTTTTTTAATGTTAACTCTGACTGAGTTTTAATATTTTTTTTTTCTTCAGCATATATGGTTGAAAAACTTTTTATTTAGTTCTGACTGGAATATCACAACACTTTTAGGTCAAATAAATTTATTTCCAGTGGAGCTTGAAGCAATTCCTACTCAATGGCCACCTTAGATCCTCCCTTCTCCTATATCACCTTTTGAATCTTAACTCTGAGTATTAATCATTTTTTAACAGACCTTAGGAATGGTTTTGTAAGTGCAGTGCAGTCTCTCACATTCTAATCACTATTAGCATGATCATTGACATTAACTAGCAACTTCATCTCGGTTAAAAAGTCTTCAAATTGCTCCTTTTCTCCCATTAGTTTTTTTGAATAAACATATACCTGGCAAACAGTTGTTCACTTTTAGAATAATACTCTACTCAGACTATGTAAGCAATGAAGACAGGAGCTGTACATTATTAGTGTTAATGGCCAAACCACGAAAATATCTCTCATTTTGTCAACAGTCCAGTGCTGCAAGAAAATGAATTTTCATTTGTTTTTTTAAGTATATTAACCTGGTAAAATTCCACATGCTAGCAGAATCTTCTCCTTGCTTCTAATATGTTGAGTGAACCCTATTTAATGGTAGGTAATGGTATGGTGAATGAATCCATCAGAACCATGTACTCACTTTCTGTTTCTAACTCATTGGATGGTGCATTAGCATTGTCACCTCACAGCAAGAGGTTTACCAGTTTGATTCTCAGCTGGGTGCCTTCTCTCCAGAATCTGCATGTCTTCCCTGTATTCACGTGTTTCCTGCATGGGCTCCGGTTTCTTCCCACATTCCAAAGATATGCATCTGGAATGTTTATCCATGGGCCTCCACTGAAAATTGGCTCTATGCATCTGAAGCATTTTTCCTTGGGCCTCCACTGAAAACGGGCTCTGTTCCAGTTGGACTTTCCCTGTAAACAAATGTTGAACAAATTAACGCCACCATGCACAATGCAGTCTAGTGCCATACACAAAGAAAAACCCATTGATTTTATCAGATGCTTTGTCAAATTTGTCAGATTTGCTTCACTTGAATGCAGTTTGCACAAACATGCCTCACAGATTCAGATGGATGACTGAAATGGAGATTTGTTTTTTTTTCCGCTTTAGAGACTGTTACCTTTAGCAATTTTCACTTGGTGTCCTTCTTCTGCTGAAATATAATATATACTCAGTAGAAAACATGGACTTCTGACAGTTTGTGCTTTTTTTCACTTGTTGATCCATTTGTTATTGACACACTTTAATGTTCTGAATTATGAAAAGGATAATATTCTGTCTTAAACATCTTTCCATTACACAGCTTGTGCCATTTGCCATAATAAACAGTAGATGTTTGCTATTGTCATACCACTGTGTTTGGCCAACTGTATAACTCCGAACCACACCAAAAAAAAAACAATGACAGTCCCAGTCACAGAAATATGCACTGACCACGAAGATGCAACCACTTTCCTTTTATTTGAATGTTAAAATAACAGCAAATACTGGTTTAGCGCTTTCATCTACGTATGGCAGATTTCATCAGAACCATTTCTAACAGCCATTATCCACTTTATATATGGCCTTAAACCAATCAAAAACTGTACCCTATACAAACTAATTAAAATTTAAAGTGCTCAGTGCATGATTCCACAATGTCTACCTATCACAATTTTCTTTTTTATCACAAATAAAACTTATATGTTGAGACTGCTCGTCAAACATAATAAATATAAAGACACAATAATACATATTTACTGATAAAACAAACAGTTCACATAATATATACAGATGTATGTACAAAGTGTTAAAAATGTTGAAAATCTAGCATGCCTAATATTTATAATGCTATATATGTACGGTCCCCAATGATGACCTGACCTAACAATACTTCTACCATGGCTTATCTGAATATTCCTCGTATTTGATCTTCACCTATACTTCTCTAATACTGGCTTAATAGATATAGTATCATTAAGTCCTGGAAATTCAGAAGCATTAAGCTTAATTTGCCATCTTGTTTCCTTTTCTCTCAATAATAATTTTATATTCCCACCCCTAGGATTGGGTTTGATAGATTCTAATATACCAAAATCAAATGAGCTGCAGACACTATTACCGTTGAGATGTCTCCATAATGCATTATTTGTATCCTGCCTTTTTATCCTGTAGTAATGCTCATATATTCTATTCCTCAGACATCTAACGGTCATCCCTACATAATAACATGGACATTTTGTACACTTTGCCAGGTACACCACATGGGTTGTCCTACAATTACCTTTTCGAAACCTTATAATTGTACTATGGGGATCTTCCAGAGTGATAGTCGTAACTGGTATGATGTATTTACACTGATTACACCTCCCACATCTGGTGGTTCCCCTATCCAGTTGTTTATAACTCAAACTTTTTTTCATCCCAAATCTTGTCTTAAGGTTATTACCATTTCTATATACAAATTTTGGTCCATCTCCCACTGTCTTGTAAACACTATTATCTGTTTTTAAAATATTCCAATTACTCCGAATTATTTTTTTGATGCCATTCACCTCTGGTGCAAATTGTAATATACATGCTCTAGTAAAATCATTTGTTTCCAAAGGTCTATTATGTCCTTGTACACCACTGTTCTCTTCGCCTAGTATTGGCTTATATTTTTTCCCCCATTCTTTCTTAATGTATTCTGTGATGTCCATAATAATTTCCTTCGGGTATCCCCTTGCCTCGAACATTTTACCTATATTGTCCATTTCTAACAGCATGTCGGAATACTGGGAGGTCATTCTGGCAGCTCGAATACATTGCCCTTTTATTATACTCCTCTTTTGGTGTAGGGGGTGATAGCTTGTAAACTCTAAATAATCATTACTGAAAGTTTCCTTCCTAAATAAATTAGACTTAAATCCACGGTCAACTATTGTGATTCTGGTGTCCAAAAATGCTATACTCTTCTTGTCCATATTGAATGTAAACCGTAAATAATCACATCTGGTATTAAGATAAGTTATGAATTCATTGATGGTACCTCCATTTCCCCTCCACACTACAAAGACATCATCCAAAAATCTTAGGTAACATGCAATGTGAGATTTCCATTTACTTGATAGAATGAATTCTTCCTCCCAATTTAAAAGAAATAGATTAGCATACATGGGGGCACAGGCAGCCCCCATTGCTACACCTTTACTTTGCCTATAGTATTCCCCTTGAAACATGATATAATTGTGAGTCAAAACTACCTCCATAAAGTCCATTATTAGACTTATTTTATCCCATTCCATATCGCTATATTTCTGTATACTATTTTGAAATCTGGTAAGTCCTTCCTCCAAAGGGATACTGGAAAAAAGGTCGACAACATCAATAGTGATTAATGTGCTGTCATCAGTAATATATTGGTTGTCTAATCTACCTAGAAAATCCCACGAATCCTTCACAACATGACCAATTTTTGTATATACAGTTTTTAACCAGCCATCCACTACTTTACCAAATGGAAAAGTTTTAGATTTACTACCCGATATGATGGGTCAAAAAGGAGGTTCTAATATATTTTTATGGACTTTGGGAATTCCAACTATAGTACTAATAATGGGGGATTCTTCCTTTAAAAATTCATATAAATTAATATTAATTCTGTTGTCTAATAACATTTCTTCTAAAATGAAATCCACTTTATGATATCCAATGTTGACTTCATTAATAGATGTAACCTCATAATTACCTGAATTAAATAATATACTATTAATTTTGTTATTATATTCATCAACATCTTATATTACTACTCCCCCTCCCTTGTCAGGCTTCATTATTCTTATGTTATTACTAGCCTGAATTTGTCTCATTATTTCATATTCTTTATAACATAGATTGTGTTGATGTTTTATTCCTTTATTCATGTATTTGTATAACTCGTTGAGAACAACTTTTTCATATATGGCCAAGGTATTGTTTAGGGGGGGTGTAAATATGCTTTTTTTCTTGAATTCATCCTTTTCTATTGTATTTTTCCCTTTAAAATATACAGCTAAATTTAGCTTTCTTAAAATATTTTTAAAATCTATACTATAATCCACTATATTACCACTGTTATTAGGAATATATTTCATTCCTTTAGATAACAGTTTAAAAAATTCCTTACTTAATTTAATCTGTGTATAATTGTATATGCTGAGGTCTCCCATACTATAGTGTACATCACTATGTTTTATGATTTCATCATTTGTAATAATCTTTTTATTCACATGTAATTCCTTGTTCTTCCCCAACTGATTCCTTGCCAGCTGTCTTGTCCCCTGTTCCACTTGTTGTTGTGGTCTCTCCACTTGCTTCCTCCTAAAAAACCTTTTGTATTATAAAACCCTCCTTTTCTCCCAGTATTATGTGTACAGTGTTTTCCTTCATTCCCTTCATTTATCAGTTCAGTTCTATCAACATTATTCATATTTCCCATGTTGGTACCAAACTTATACGCTTCACCCTTTTCATACTGTTGTAAATCTCTCCTCAACTTTTTACATTTTCTGTCATACTGCTTGTTGATTTGATTTTCTACCCAAGTAAATTATGCATTGAAACACATTTCAAATTCATCAAATAGTAAATCATTAGTAATAATTTGATCTAAACGTTCAATTTCAGACAGGAGACTACAAATTTTTCTATCATTACATGATATTATAAATTTCATAAACATAAAACCAAATTCATTAAACATTTTTGTACATTCATTCACCTTCTCATCGTCCATCTCTATACCCATTGGCCATTTGTAAAATCTCAGGCCCATGGGAACAATATTAGTATCCAAACATTTCTTTAAATACGTATTATCTAACTGGACACTTTTCAATACCTTGAGTTTTTTACCAAACTCATAAATAATGTCCTTAAGCGTTTTATTATCCTCGTTATCATCATCAGTCTCTGTGTGTTAGTTGATTTCTTTTTATTACCATTAAAATCATAACCGAATGCTAAAAAATTGCTGGTGTTATATCTTTTTGGTCTTTCACTATTGGTAGGCTTAATGTTAGTTTGAACAGTACCTTTAGACGTTGTTTGTCCTGCCATAGCGTAAGTCCTCTTTGGTACCGTCCGTTTTGGTCTCGCTCCAGAAATGTTGTAGTCGACCTCCGACCCTTCTCCAAAAGTGAAATTACTTTTTCCTTCACCTATATTCCACTTGGAAACATAAGAGGCTCGTTCTACATCTGGCGTTCCTTCACCCTGACCATTAGGCACTGAGCATGTCGACCCACTAACTTCATGCTTACGCGGTGACGTCTTCCTTGAATCATCCCTTCCAATCGTACCTCGACTACCCGGCTGACTAACAAGTTCTAACAACCGGGTTAACTCTCCTTTCATAATTGCCATCTCGGATTGTATTCTATGGATATCGTCCCTCCTCGGTGAAAATATTGATGGTAGTTCATCAAGGGAATCCATCTCCTCACACGACACAGAAAAAATATCACTCGACTGGTCTGGCCAACTGTATAACTCCAAACCACACCAAAAAAAAAAACAATGACAGTCCCAGTCACAGAAATATGCACTGACCACGAAGATGCAACCACTTTCCTTTTATTTGAATGTTAAAATAACAGCAAATACTGGTTTAGCGCTTTCATCTACGTATGGTAGATTTCATCAGAACCATTTCTAACAGCCATTATCCACTTTATATATGGCCCTAAACCAATCAAAAACTGTACCCTATACAAACTAATTAAAATTTAAAGTGCTCAGTGCATGATTCCACAATGTCTACCTATCACAATTTTCTTTTTTATTATAAATATAACTTATATGTTGAGACTGCTCGTCAAACATAATAAATATAAAGACACAATAATACATATTTACTGATAAAACAAACAGTTCACATAATATATACAGATGTATGTACAAAGTGTTAAAAATGTTGAAAATCTAGCATGCCTAATATTTATAATGCTATATATTTATAATGCTATATATGTACGGTCCCCAATGATGACCTGACCTAACAATGCTTCTACCAGGTAAAATGTTCGAGGCAAGGGGATACCCGAAGGAAATTATTATGGACATCACAGAATACATTAAGAAAGAATGGGGGAAAAAATATAAGCCAATACTAGGCGGAGAGAACAGTGGTGTACAAGAACATAATAGACCTTTGGGAACAAATGATTTTACTAGAGCATGTATATTACAATTTGCACCAGAGGTGAATGGCATCAAAAAAATAATTCGGAGTAATTGGAATATTTTAAAAACAGATGATAGTGTTTACAAGACAGTGGGAGATGGACCAAAATTTGTATATAGAAATGGCAATAACCTTAAGACAAGATTTGGGATGAAAAAAAGTTCGAGTTATAAACAACTAGATAGGGGAACAACCAGATGTGGGAGGTGTAATCAGTGTAAATACATCATACCAGTTACGACTATCACTCTGGAAGATCCCCATAGTACAATTATAAGGTTTCAAAAAGGTAATTGTAGGACAACCCATGTGGTGTACCTGGCAAAGTGTACAAAATGTCCATGTTATTATGTAGGGATGACCGTTAGATGTCTGAGGAATAGAATATATGAGCATTACTACAGGATAAAAAGGCAGGATACAAATAATGCATTATGGAGACATCTCAATGGTAATAGTGTCTGCAGCTCCTTTGATTTTGGTATATTAGAATCTATCAAACCCAATCCTAGGGGTGGGAATATAAAATTATTATTGAGAGAAAAGGAAACAAGATGGCAAATTAAGCTTAATGCTTCTGAATTTCCAGGACTTAATGATACTATATCTATTAAGCCAGTATTAGAGACGTATAGGTGAATATCAAATACGAGGAATATTCAGATAAGCCATGGTAGAAGTATTGTTAGGTCAGGTCATCATTGGGGACCATACATATATAGCATTATAAATAGTAGGCATGCTAGATTTTCAACATTTTTAACACTTTGTACATACATCTGTATATATTATGTGAACTGTTTGTTTAATCAGTAAATATGTATTATTGTGTCTTTATATTTATTATGTTTGACGAGCAGTCTCAACATATAAGTTTTATTTGTGATAAAAAAGAAAATTGTAATAGATAGACATTGTGGAATCATGCACTGAGCACTTTAAATTTTAATTAGTTTGTATAGGGTACAGTTTGTGGTTTAGGGCCATATATAAAGTGGATAATGGCTGTTAGAAATGGTTCTGATGAAATCTACCATACATAGATGAAAGCGCCAAACCAGTATTTGCTGTTATTTTAACATTCAAATAAAAGGAAAGTGGTTGCATCTTCGTGGTCAGTGCATATTTCTGTGACTGGGACTGTCTTTGGGTTTTTTGGTGTGGTTCGGAGTTATACCACTGTGTTTGGTAATAACTGTTGAATACTTTTGAAAGATGTATAAGTTTAATTAAGCACATCTCTTGTAGTTACATGGATAGCAGACAATTCATCAGGAGTCACTTCATCATTGCTAACTTGACTTTCACCCCCTACAGAAATGGCATTTCCCAAAGTATTATACATACATCTGACTCAGCATTGTTGGGGAGCCTCACACTCCCCAGATAAATATTAATGTACTCCAGGATTACAGAATATTCGGAGAAGAGGGTAAAACATCAATGCGATGGCAATTTCAGAAGATGGACCTCAAGTAATAGGATCATACCCATAGTTACATGTATTGCTTACTTCTGCAAAGTCTACATTTTCACAGCAAAAACTCTGTGCAGAGATTGCCTCCCACCTGCATATACACAGCACTAAGCAGGATGGTCTTGAGATCCTTGTCATCCAATCAAATTATATTACATTAAGTAATGTGGCATTGCTTCTTTTGGGTCTGAAGGAATAAATAAAGACTGGCCAAAACACGAGTGAGGAATAACTTTCCCCAGTGTTTTGGGTAAAAACTGAATTATAACCTAAATCTTAATCTTCAACATTATTTTGAAAGTCACAAATGGATGAATGTACAGAAAGGGCTGACAGCAAAGATAAGGGAAACAGGTACCATACAGTGGCAGAAAGAGAGGAAACTGTGTAACTGTAGATGTTTTACTTTCTTAGGTAAAACTGAGGAGAAATGCAGAAAGACATTTTGGCTAAGCCTTGTCATGACTAGCCATAATAGAGGTTAATTTTGACTTGGTAACAAAGAATACTTGTTTTGATTGCTTTACTGATGCCTACCAAAAGCTAAACTGGCATTCTGTGTGGTAATTAAAATATAATTGTCTATCTATAAAACATGCATTTCAGATGTGCATGTACTTAATCTATGCTTCCACCTTTTTCAGTATTACAATGGTGTTATTGATTTCTGTTTCTTCCTCTTTCAGATCAATCAATCTTGATTGCTTAATATATTCTTGGAAGAGAAGTAAAACCCAGAATGCTGATTTTTTTATTACCTTGCCTTTGTTTGCATTCCTATTTTTCTTTCTCTCCATCAATTCTAGGCAATTCAGAAGCAAGTTTGTCATCTATTACAAAATAAATCGCTCAACATTTATCCTCATCTGCCCTAACCATCTTCATCTAAAAGTACATATCTGAAATACTTATGCTACAAACTGACACTCACAAATTAGGAACTTATGATTAGCATACACATTTAAACGTGTCTACTGTCTCTGAAAAGCAGGCTGCACACTTAATATTTTATTTCTGTAGTTCAAGTATTGTATATTTGCATTTCTTAATTGCAACAAATTAATACATTTCTATGCATATTTTTGTTTGCCTTTATGACAGACGTTCTCTTTCAGAGATACTGAGACATACACATTTCCTATGGATTGCTTAAAAAATTATAATTTATTGCACTTTACTTTCTGCAATAAAGTAATATAGATGGAGAGATTAATTTCCAAATATGTCAGGACTCTTCACCTGTCAGTAATATTGTACTGAAAGGTCACAAGCATTTTGTTCTGAACAGTCTCCAAAAGACATGTGTTAAAATTAATCCTGTACAAAATGTTTCATCCTTTATTCCAAAGTGGTAAATAACATTGTAGTCTGCAGCCATGTGCATGGCAGAAAGTCAAAAAATTACATCCTTTAATATCTCAGGCCTCCTGTGCACGGTAGGGCAGTCTGCAGCCATAGAAGTGGTGTATGCTTATCTGTTTCATGCCTCAGCATGTATTTATTACTTGTGTTTTGCAGGAGTAAAATGAGATGTCAGCAGAGGGCTGACTGGCCACATAGAAATGCTGTGTAGGAATTGTCCTTTACTAGACATTGCTGAACAGTGCAGGAGGTAGCATGAACTGACATCAATCACTCACAGCAGCTAATAGCTATAACCTAGGGTTGTAGCACCAAACTATGACTGTCTTATTAAAACTTAAATGGGATAAAAACAGGAAATCATTCCTTGTGGCAGATTAGCCATTGCAATTATAGACATTATAGATTAGTCATAAGGGATATAAACTGCTCATTTTACTGATGCAGGAAGCAGAGTATGGTAACATTGGTCAGAGAGTACAAAAATGTTGCTGCTCTGAGAGTACAAACTTCATGCAGCAAACTAGATATGTGTTAGGAATAGAGAGCTGTATATATATATATAATGACAGTGTTTGTTTTTATTTACATTTTATATTAAACATTGGGTTCTGTCTGTATGAGTCTGTTTTAGGTTTCTTAAATTATAACTAAACTTGATTCTGGTTTGACTTTCAAGTGAACTACATTGGTGTGTGCAAGATAAGGGATTCAGTGGGGTGGTAGTGTTATTAAATGGGGAAAATGCAAATGTTACTTGGATCCATATAGGAGATTAAAATAAATGAATCTTGGGCTTTGTTCGGCTTTAATAAAAAATGATATTTCTGCCCCACAACCCTTTTGTCTTATGAATAAATAACCAAGATCCATTCACCAGAATCTTCTCCAATGATTTGACTAAGGGACTTTTAACTAAACATTGTATTTGCTTTGTACCTCTCTCTACTTTTTTGATATACACACACACACACACACACACACACACACACACACACACACACACACACACACACACACACACACACACACATACATATATAGTACAAAAACAAGACTGATTTACAATAAAACATAGAGACACACAATCATTTTATAGTACTATGAGTATTAATAAAGATGATGAAAATGTTCCTCGTTGTGTCTTTTTTGATGGCTTAATCAAATGTCCATGTAAATCCATCTATACACAACCCCTTTTCCCATTTTTTACACATGAGGTTGTGGTATCAATTCAACAGTGACAATCATCTAGAGTCAAGGTTCATACCACCATCTAGTTAACCCTGCCATGGCTGTTCTTCCAAACAACACACTCACATGCACATGCACACCTATGACCAATTTAGATTGTCCAGTCCACCTACTGAATGTCTTTGGAATGTGGAAGGAAACTGGAGCACCCAGATGAAACCCATACGACTACAGGGGGGACACGAAAACTGCACAGAAGGCACCCCAGATGAAAATCTAACCAGAGACTCTCTTGCTATGAGGCAATCTTTTTATGAAGAAACATGTGTATAGCCAGATTGAGACATTTTTCTCTGGGTTATATGGTCTGTAAGTAATTTTTGTCAAATGAGATTCTGGTGCAATGTAGACTTCTAAAAAATTTCCATCAAACTTCCAGCTCAAAAAGGCACTTGAACGGCTAGCAGGCAAGAGTAAAGATGTCAGAGTTAAAGCTATGAAGAAGTGTACCACAATAATTGAGTACATTTCCACTAAGTAAGCCATGGTGTAAAACTAATTCTCTGAGTGTTTGTTGCATGCATGCTTTCAGTGTCTGTATACTTTGGAAAACTTTCCTGCCATATTAAAAAGCACTCATTAATAAGAAATGGCATATCCAGACCACTCTGGAGGTATTTAAAAACACTGTCTGAAGTCATAAGTAAAAAAAAAAAAAAAAAGATCTTTAATCGTGTAATCCCACTAGTCACACACTTGCTTTTCACTGGCATCTTGAGAGTCTGGTTAATCTACTTGCTCAGTCTCATAGCCTAGGCAAATGGAGGCAGTGGGACTCACACTGAGGATTCCTATGGTGTTTAGATTTTGTTTTTACACATACTCTCTTGCTATGCCATCACATGTACATATCCTACTAACACACAATGTAAATATTATTTTTTCTACTGACCTTAATATACACTAACTTGTATATAAGTAGATACCCCTTCTCTGTCTTCCTATGTTTCATTCTTTGCTAACACTGTATGCATATATATTTTCTTTACTAAGTTATGCCTGCTTCTGTACTCATATATATTCCGTACTTATTCCCCTTCTTTCTTTACACTTTCGCTTTTTTGCCTCTTTAATAATCAAATTAAGTTTTTTTAAGGTCGCAAAATGATTATATAATTCTGCACTGCTTATTGTGCTGTTTTGTATATGTAACAAGATAGACTCAATAAAATAGTCCTGCTTTTTTTCTGAAGTGTGTATTGTTTGTATTCATTTAATACATTGGTGCTTTTCTCCCAATGCTTCTACTGAAATTGGGATATTGCCCAGTGAGTCTTTACCAGTAAACAAATAGATAAATAAAAAATGAACCACTGCACCAAAATGCTAGACAAAACAGCTTGTGTGCACTTTTTTTTTTTCCTTTTCTGCTACCACCCCCTCTTTTTTTTCAATGTGATTTGCATTTTCGTTGAAGTAATGTATTCCAACATATTCTTTTCACTCTAATGCGAACAAGAGTATTAAAAGGAACTTGTGTTTTCATCAGCCAAATCAAGAAAAATCTTCAATGACTAAAAATAGTGACCTAGCAACTGTTTAGCATCAGCTGCAAACTGCTGCCTGAAACTGTTGACAATGAGCTAGCTTCCTATGTATGTTACATTTTTGAGCTAAGTATAAAGGTCAGGTAAGTCACCAATAATAAATGAGACATGCACATGCATGAATCATAATATTTATCATTTTACTTCATGAGAAGGCTGCAATTGTTGCTCTACATAAAAAATTTTAATCTGCAGTAATAGAACATGTGCTCCTCAGACAGTGGGTGGTTGGCGGGTATGTCTTTCTCTCTGCCTGCCTGCATAAATGAGTGCACTTTTATTCATGGAATTTGCTGGTTAATCCTAAATATAATCTGCATTGATATTTTAGGCCTGGTAAGTAGATCACCTCAGTGAAATCTTCAGGCATATCAAGTATAAGGAAAGGAAAGAAAAAGACCATCAACAACAACCATGTACGATCATCATTTTTTTTCTTTTTTTTAACAATTCTTTCTCAGTGAAATAAGTAGAAGAGTAATAGAAACAAACAATGGTGTACGGTAGTAGTGATACAGAAATTAAAATCAGTAGTAAGAATAATTGCATATAAAACAAGAAAATGACATAGAATTAGGGTTGCCATAGCAGGTACAGATGAGTTCATGAGTATTAAATGTTCTTGGAGGGCAGCTTTAAGTGGAGGATTAGAACAGCCATACAGCAAAATGAACTTGGTTTTAAATATCAACGGCAATTCATTGATACCTCATTTTGTCACATTTGCTCCTGCAGATCCCTTCAAAAATGTTATTTGCCTTTATTTCGTGGCCCACCAACCCTGTGTTGTGAAATGTGTTACTCTCCATCAGAATTAAGATAAACAAGTCATATTTTTCTGGGATTTCCCCTTGCTAATAAGGACCATATAACATCAAAATACTGGTAAAGAATTGGTATGTATATGATAGGCACATTATTAGTCAAAGACCACCTTTTGCCTTGTACAGGTATAAAACCCCCAGATTAAAAAAAATAAAAAAAAATCTACCCACTACTTTCATTTTTTGAATGAATACATCAGGTTAAAGTAAAGTTCAGCTCTGCATAGATAATACCATTTATATCATAATGCACTAAACTTCATTGTTCTTGTTAACAGTCGTTATTCCCTCTGATGCAACTAAACCAAGAGTGCCTGAAAAAATTGTGTTTATGAAAATACGTCCAGCAGTATTTTACTTATGTTTAGTTTTATTTATTTACACTTTGTTGTTAAGTTGTTAAGTCCCACTAGGCCAATGGCCTCTTTTCAGGGGAGACCCCAGATGGTATTCATACTGACTGGGGGAAATTTGGCCAGTGCACCAGGGAATCTTCTCTACTCATTCTGACACTAGCTGGTACCAAAGGGGCTGTTACTAGTGCATGTGTAATAACAAGATGGAGGAAGAAAGGAGAAAGCAGAAGACTAGAGTGCAGCAGAATACTGAAATATAAACAGACTCTGTAAGAGAGGTACTTGTTGTACAGAGTAGGAGGAAGGTGGTCTGCAAACTCCTGTGTTGCTGGAAATGATGGATTGAGATGAGACAAATGCTGATGAGGAAGTAGGCTAGAGTATTATGATATGTAGCATGCTAGGAGAGTTAACAGAGGAGTTGCTGCCAGATGGATCAGGAAAAGGAGCTGGATTACCAGAAGGTTATGACAGCAGTTTGGAGGTATGCTTGGCCAGTAGAATAGTTTTTGGCATATCCCTGAAAAAAAAACTCTACATATGCAGACATCGTTAAAAAAGAAAAAAATGGTGATGTGACAGAACCTGGAAGAAAATAAGGACTGATGCAATAATGACAAGAAAACCAGATGAGAAAAAAAAAGGTAGTAAGAATCCAAAACACAGAAGAGTGACATTATTAATGAGTATGAAGTTATAGACAGTATTTTGTTACCTTTGGGGTTTAAAAGTATTAATGCACTATAGAATAGAAGACGTCTGTGAAGTTACTTTTGATAGTTTTACTTTATTTGAAAATGTATAAATAAAGTGGAGAAAAAGAGCTAATTTTTGCCATGGACTCATCACAGTTAAGGAAGAAAATAAATGTGCATTTCAGAACATGTGACATGGAGGATCTTGAGTTTTTCTGTCTATTTGTAATAAGGTACATGAAATTAAAAAACATGACTGATGAAAATGTCTGGAAAGTGGGGGTGGAAGATATGGGTGGCACTAAATGTTCATGGGGAAAATACATCATATTTCAAATGCTATAACTGTGAATGGGAAATAGGGAAGAATGAGCTGCAGGGGTTAACCTAAAGAATGATTTATTTTTTGTGGGGATGAGAAGAACTTGGTCCAACACTGTAATAAAAGATGGCGTGGTCAATGCAGGGAAATGTGACTTAAAAATATAGGCCTACATTTGGAATAAGGAATGAATTTGGACATGCTGGGTTTGACTTTTACTAGAAAAGGAAGAAGAGAATATTTCAGAAAGATAATATGAGGATAGTATAACTGAAGATAACTGTGGAAGAAGGATTTTGTGGGAAATAATTGAAGAATATTTACCCAGTATGGAGAATGATGATGGGAATATGATAGGGAATGTTTTACAAACACAACGTATTACAATGCAAAATAAAAACAGATATCAGGACTAGGAAGGAAAGATGGGGAGGAAGAAGATTTTTAGCCAGGTGAAGAACAAGAAGACAATGATTAATCTAGGGGGTACAGAAGGAACAGAAAAATAAAAACTGGAAATGAGAAAAACTCAAAAAGGGAAAAGGATGACTTGGGAGTACTAGTACTAGAATAGATTTAAACAACATTCAAAATAATATTACAGGTGTAGTAATCACTGAATGTTGTAAAAAATGAGCATGGAGGTTATATGTTTGTTAAATACGAGATGTGTGAAAGAACAAAAAAGGAAAGGAATTGAGGCAATATGTGGTACTAAGATTATATACACAGGGGGAAGTGATATGTGTTTAGGAATACTAGTTTTTAAGTGAAGAAGTAAAGATAAGTAAAAGGCAAATATGTGTAATGGTAATTGCAGTTTATATATATATATATATATTGCCAATACAATGGTGAAGAAAAATATGTTTAAGAAACTTAAAAATGTTGTCCTAATAAACATGTCAAATGTTATGGCAGAAAATTTTAACTGCAATTTGAGAAAGGAGAGTGGAAAATAAAACAATATATTAAAGCAATAAGAGAGGTTATAAGACATGGAGGACTGAAATAGTAAAAACAGAGAATGAGCATATAGAAGAGGGACTTTTAGAACCAAAATAGATTATACAGTATATTTAAATAATAAGAAATAAATAAAAGGAGGTGTTAAATAAGGCAAAAAGCAAAGGGTTTGGTTAGACTAAGAAAATACGTAATATACTAGGAAGGAAATAAGTGTATTGAGTGAAATTTGGAAAGTATGAACATGCAGTAGAACAGTTGAAAACAATGCTGGAAGAAATAAAAAAATGTTACGATGGTGAAGAAGTTTTAATCATTTAACAAAAAGTGCACATGTAAAACACAACATTCAGAAAACTAGCATACTTGTGGGGTGTACATGTTTCCAGACAAAATGAAGAAAGAGGTGTTAGAAATATATATTTTTATTTTATTTGGGATCTGGACTAAATCCATTGAATGGAAGGTTGATATTAATACAGAAGTCAAAAGAGAAAAAAGTTGCAAATGATGGAGAAATTTATATAAAGTATGAAGAAGTATGAAAATATGAAAGAGGAAAAATAATGGCAACAAAGTTGGAAGGAGAAGAATATGATAATAAAATAAAATTATGGAAGTTAAAAATTAATGGGGTTGAAAAAAAGAAAACTATGCTATAACAATATTATGGAGAAATATTATACAGTGCTTTCTTGAAGGAATTTCTAAGAAGATGTAAAAAATTATATAAAGAAAAGAAGGACAAGGTTCAAGCACCAGGGGGATCCCTGCAGAGAATTTTTTTTTCGATAAGTTACCATTTAAAAGTTATATGCAATTTAAGTTACCGTAAGAAAGAAATTGTGATCAATATAGTGAGGAAGAAACAATAAAACTAGTTTTGGAGAAGTAGTTTTAAAAAAGAATATAAATAAGGCGGAATTCAAAATATAACAATGGATATGATATTATATGGATAATATGAGAAACAAAAAACTGAAATTTAAAAATGGGACAGAATTTTTGTGGCACTGTGGAGATTATGGAAAAGAAGATGTGATGGATTATTGTATAACTGGTGCAGCGGTAGCGTTGTTGCCTCACAGCAAGAGGTTCTCCCATTCGATTCTCAGCTGAAGTGCCTTCTGTGTGGAGTCTGCATGTCCTCCCCGTGGTTGAGCGGCATTCAAAAGACATGCGTAGAATGGGCGTGCCTTCGTTGAAGGTTGGGCATCAAGCTGGCACCTTGGCACCCGTAAAAAATCTACTGCCAATCATTAGCGGACTGGAGTACCGCTGTGGTGACCCCTAACTGGGAAAAGCCGAAAGAAGAACAAAAATAATAATGTGCTAGGTGATAGAAAAAGGTGGCTGTGGAATAAAAGATAAGGATAGATAAAAATAAAAAAAGTTGATGCTGGCTTAGAAAATAACATTTTTTGTATTTTTTTTTTTCTTGAAATGATGAAAATGGGATTTTTTTCGGCGATGATTATATGGAAAAGTTTAGATGAATGAAAAGAAATGGTAAGATATATAATATATATATATATATATATATATATATATATATATATATATATATATATATATTAAGAATATGCATGTGTACATGATGTGAAGAAATGTAAATAATGAAAGATGCAAATAAAACATTCCTTACTCTTTTTCTATAGCTGTTGTATGATCTTTTACATCCACCTGAGCTACCTGACATTAGCGATGTATGCATTAGTTTCCAAACTTTAAAGGTGAAACCCAGAGTCTTCCATACGCTTTTCTTACCACAGCTAACACTTTTAAGGATGTTATGCCTAAAGCTTTTCACTACTTGCTATCACCTCTATCTCCATGCTTTACAGTAAAAACAAGATAGTAAATATATAAGAAAATAGCAAGTAGTTCTACAAAGAACATCATAAAACAGGTGTACATATTGACTTGTTAATGTTTGAAAAAAATGCATACAGATAAAAATGCATCTGACTGAAGTGTGTTATAATAATAAGACAAA
>NC_056728.1:602530426-602587926 GCF_019279795.1 Protopterus annectens | reverse complement strand
ATGTATGGGTTTAGATAACTAGGGAGGTGACTGGCAAAACAGGTTACTGCACAAAGAACTGATCAGGCAGTTACAGTTAGATGCTACCAGTGCGCCTGGTTTAAAAAAGGTGATTTCTGTAGCTAGTGAGTTAACATACAGAGCTTCTAAAGTTTAGAATTGTTTTTTAAGTTAGCAATATGCATTTTTAGTGTTGTAATATATTTTTTTACATCTACATTTTTATGGCAGTTTTTACTTTATTAACGTGTTTGCAGCTTTAAATCTTTCGAAGGGCATTCGGTACATTGTTACAGGGCTCAGCCATTCATATATAAAGGACAGGGGTGTCTTTTAGTATTTTTATGATGTTAAATTGTACAGTATAGAGTATAGAATATATGTGGTTCTGATGATGTCTATATTTATTTGGATGAAAGTGCTCAACCATTTTTTATTAAAGTCTTTTTGGATTCTACAGCTACCTGGTCGATTGGTTACGTCATATGCACAGCCTTATATATGCACACAACCAGAAAGTTCACATACTTAAGCTAATCCAATGAATACCAAAAATAGCAATGAATGAGATGAAAAAATGTAAAATAAAAGAAAAGCAGAAACTGAGCTAACAGCTAAGCTGGAGGAGCAGTAATGACATTTTTGGCATGCTCTACCAACCATCAGTGGAATCAGATGACTCCAGCCCTGCTGCAAACCTTGGGTATATGCAATGGCAGATCATTCATGGCTTTCCTTTACAGAATACATCACTTTGTGTCATGTAGGGGGTAGGAACTGCAGGTAGAGTATAACAAACAATCCAAACCATGCACAGATTTGCTTCAGCTGAATTCTTAACTGTGCTTATAATAAAGCTATTGCCAGCCAGTGGATTAATAAAGCAAGGAATGGGTTTGCTTAACAAGGTAGTGGAGCAAAATATATACACCTGCATATATGTAAAATGATGCTAAACCAGATGACAGTCACATTCCACATACCATATAGAGGTGCCAATAATACCAAACAGCACAATCACTCTCTGACAAGTACTACTGTGAGGTGTGTGCTGGAATGTCTCACTGGTAAAACAGGAAAACTGACTGATACACTGCATTCTCCAAATCTTAGATCAAAAGGGTTGTAAATGGGCAGCTTCCCTTGATTTTAATTCAGATCACAGTGTCACTGAGAGCACCAACAAGCAGTGAATAGTTGTGTTGCACAACACTTGCACTGAGCCATATCTGGTGGGAATGCATGTGATTCATGATGCTGTGGTGAAGCAGTGTGTGCTGCACAGTGAGCAGTCTCCACAAAACAGACTGAACCTTGATGTCACTGAACACTAAACCAGCTTGTGTGTCACAGGTGGGCACATACTGATCAGTCCATAAAAAAGCGCATGTGTCCACTAAAAGCTACTTATGAATCACAGGACAATCTAACATTATATGTAAAAACACAAAATGATAAATTCATTCTTACTTTGGAAAACATCATTTGCAGTTAATGTCATACTTGCCAATATATATAGCTAAGTTACTTTGCAAGGAGAACACTTGAAAGTATCTGGTTCTGTGCCATGTTAATGTATTTTATAAACTGTGCTTATCTCATTAAAGTAATATTCACTACATTTACATTTTTTTTTTTATTTTACTGATTTCTCTGCATTCTCACAGACAACTCATTTAATTTAAACAATTAATTTTACTAATGGGTTACTAGTGATACTAAAAGCTCTTTGTCATATACCAGCACTATGTTATGCTGTGCAGATGTACCTAAGACCACAAACTGCCATTAACAACAAGTAAGCAGCCCCCTTGTACAGTGTGGTTTAGTGGTTTTAGAGAGCTACAAGGCTGAAATTACACATCACTAAAAGTCATGCTACTAAGTTAACTAGTTGCCTTAAGTGGACTAGCATATATCATACTTTTTGTTAAAATGCCCCAGCAGTAATCACTGAAGTTGTATTTACTGTTGGAGTATAAGGCCTTCATTCCTCAGTACACCCATTTTATGTAGGCTAGTGTGCTGGGCCTCCTCAGTGCTACTGGTGTGCATGTTTGTCAGTACCTTTAGGGACAGAAGAAGCAGCATCAGGAGTTGTTTCTGGCGGGTCATGTGGATCATCTTTCTTCACAATGTCTCCACTTGAATCATCATCAGAGATCAGGAAGGTTTCTGCTTCTACGTTTTTTGGTTCGTGTCCAGAAGATGGAGCTTGTTGAGATACTTCTGGTTCTTTCTCTACTACTTCCTCTTCAGGTTCATCTTCCTCTCCTTCTTTATGGTGTGATTTGCCCCCTCTTTTGCCCCCTGTTCTACCCTTTCTTTGTCGCTTACTTTTGTGCATCTCTCTGTAAATAAACAAAGAAAATCAACTACATGCAAAATGATCTCTGGATTTATTTACTTCACTTGCCATATCTCCAAACTATGTGTTACAACACAATATGGCTGCTCTACATTTAGCAGTATATCTAAACAATAGTAAATAGCTTTACCTTAGCATTTCAGTGTCAGCACAACAACAACCCTGGGTGATCCCTTATTTGCCTGATAACTCCCACTCTGTCATTAAAAAAATATTGCCAAGGAAAATGAACATTTTCATGATCGAGTTGTATGCTTGTATTTTATAACAGTGGTCACTATATAAATAAATATATATGAATACATGTGTGTGTGTTGTGGTATGTGCAATTGTGTGTGTGTGTGTGTGTGTTTGTGTGTGTGTGTGTGTGTGTGTGTGTGTGTGTGTGTGTGTGTGTGTGTGTGTGTGTGTGTGTGTGTGTGTGTGTGTGTGTGTGTGTGTGTGTGTGTGTGTGTGGGTATGTGTATGTCTGAGTGCCTTTTGCTCTGGTATTGTTACAGAAAAGGCAGATCATGCATTACTGTATAAAGTTAGGGCAGTGTCAGGAGCAGGCTTAGGTTTAAATTATGAGTAAGGTGAAGTTGGGGGTGAAGGATCCCTTGTCCACCTTACTTATACATGCTAGCCCTAACCCTGTGCCTGCCCCTAACATTCCACATTATCTCTGAAAACCCCTTTCCTTAACAGTAGCACTATTCAGACAAGCTTGGTCTGGCCATTTTGTTAGGGATCCAGTTTAGCAGTTAGAAAAGCAAACTTATTTTAATCTTATTTTTAATTGCAACTTTATTAATTATTTAATAGTTGAAATATGAACATAAAAAACTGTATGTAACATGTAAAGGCAAAGGTATTACTACAGTGATATAACAAAAATAAGTCATAAACAATTACTCATGTATTATTGCAATCTGTTTCCATCATTACCTCATAACTAACTAAAGTAAGCAAAACATTTCTCTAGTCTACCCTCAATGGGGTGAAAACACTTAAGTTTAAATTTAATGGAGTAGGACAAGTTTGTTTTATACTGTAATACCAATCCCCAATTTATAAAGCAATGAAAAATAAATTTTAATAAATATAACCAATCCACTAACAACTGCCATTTTAGATTAGTAATAAGATGCTGCTTAAGTATGTCTAGGATCTCAGCCAAATCTCTTTTCTCTTTCAGTTGAGAAATTAAGTTTTGTAGGGTCAGGGACTAGCCTTTTATAAATATATATATATATATATATTTATATATATATATATATATATATATATATATATATATATATATATATATATATATATATATATATATATATATATAATATATATATATATATATATATATATATATATATATATATATATATATATATATATATATATATATATATATATATATATATATATATATATATATATATATATATATATATAAATATATATATATAAACAGGAAAAAAGCACCAGCAGGCTGTAACCACATTAAAACATTTAATGTGTTCCACAGCAAGCAAAGCACAACACAGCACACAATGATAAAGGTGAAACTACTGCCAGTTCGTTTTTGTCTCCAACTTCATCAGAAAAATGCTGACAGTCCAAACCCCTCCCCATTTATACCTTTGCACACTGCCAAAACTTAAAATCATGTGACATTAAATTCAATTTTAACCCTTTCCTAAACTTACCTTAAAAACAGGCATAATAAATACAAGCATAATAAATACAACTTTTCCCTGTTTAAAACACTTTTAAATATCTAAAAACACACTTTCAAAACCTGTTGTAAATAAACAGATGGATATAAAAAAATAAATGCATGTTAAAAATGAATAAATGAATGTAAAAAAAAATCAAGTAAAATCAATCTTCTTGAACAATATTTCAAACCACATGTGTATGAAATTCATAACTTCGCTGCTCTTAATTTTTAAAACTGGGGCTAGGGAGACCATGTCATTCAAACCCAGCCACCTATTGGCTTCTAATACCAGTTGCCATTAAATCTCTCTATATTCCAACATGGTCTCCCAAGAACCACCACTACCATCCATTACCACTTCATCTATTACAAAAAAAGTGTAAGAAGCACCTTCACAGCTCAAAGTGTGTTTATATAATGCGTTTCTGTTGTTACCCCTCCTAATGTCGTAAAGGTGTTCATATATTCTTTTCTTTAAACACCTTTCTGTCTTACCTATGTAAAATGCTTTACATTTCTTAAAGGTTGCAATGTTAACAAGTCCCTTACTTTCACAATTAAAATAGGATTTAGAGGTAATGTGTGTATTCCTGTTACTGACAGTAATTTCAGAAGTATCAGCTATAAAAGGGCATTGTTGGCATGCTCCACACTTGAAGGTACAAACTTTTCTAATTAAGTTTCCCCCAGGTTTGTTTTCCATAAGGTCCTTAATACATCTACCTTTTCTGAAAATGAATTTTAGTGGAACATCAAATTTTAAATTCAAGTCAGAGAGCTTGGAAAATCTGTTCCATTTCCTCTGGACATTGCCTCTAATGACCTGCACATTACCACTAAAATCCACAATAAAGGCATCCTCATAGGAGTCACTGTCCCCATTGCTCGTTACCCTTTCTTTTATACCTGTATCACTTGAATGTAAAATTGGTGTACATCTGTCCTTCCTATGCTGCAATACTTCTTCCAGGATTTTCTTAATCAAGGTCTCTGGGTATCCTCTTTCCAAAAACATACATTTTAGTAGGTCACACTCATCCAAAAAATCATTGTCATCAGTGGTCATTCGACTACCACGTACATACTGACCCTTCACTATTCCTTTCTTTTGGAAGTATGGGTGGGCACCAGAAAAGTACAAAAATGAATTACAATATGTCTCCTTCCTGTGTACTTTTGATTCAAACCCATTACTACTCTTCCTAATATGGACGTCCAAAAAGTCAATACTGTCATAACCATCTTATATGTGAATCTAAACAAATCAGTACTGTTGGAAATGTGTTCAAAGAAGTCCATAAATTTCTCCTCACTATCTGTCCAAAATATACAGATATCATCAAGGAAACATTTGTATAGTGCCCAACAATCCTTAAATACTGAATTAAACACATACTTTTGCTCCCACCAAGCCATCACTAGGTTTGCATAAGTGGGGGCACACATGACCCCCATTACAACTCCCTTTAACTGTCGAAAAAATTCCCCTTCAAAATAGAGAAAATTGTTGTTTAATACCAATTCCATTAAGACATTAAAAACATAAATATTTTTTTCAGGAAAATTATTTCTGTACCTTAGAATCTCTTTAAAAAAAACTCTAAGCCAGCTCTTTGAGGAATAGAATTGAAAAGGTCCACCACATCAATAGTAATAAAAATGCCTTCTTTGGTTATCTGTTTGTCCTTTACACTTTTTAAAAAATCTAAAAAATCCCATGAGTCCTTTAGCACATTACATGCACCCACAGATAGGTTCTTTAACCTGTGAGCTAAATATTTAGCAATGGGTACAGTGACAGACTGATTAGCAGCTACAATAGGCCTCAAGGGGGATCTTGTACATCTTTGTGGACCTTCGGAATCCCAAAGATAGACGTTACTCTTGGTTGTGTAAGAATCTGAAAGTCTCTATATCTATACAACCCTCCAATACCAAATCATTGAGTGCAATGTAAACCGTTTTGTATGCAATATGCACCTCATTAATAGAGACCTTCACATAATTGTTGTTGTCTAACAAAATATCCATTATCTTACTGTCGTACGTAATAACATCCATGAGCACTGTGCCCCCACCCTTGTCCGGCTACATCACTCTCACATACTTGTTCTCCCTAATGGAATCTAAAAGTGTTTTTTCTTCAGATGTCAGGTTAAAATTAACCTTATTAACAGAAAGTTTTACTCTAAGTTCCATTTCCAAAACATTCTCTAAAATTTTAAGCAGAGGGTGCACAGGGGGATTCCACACACTTTTCCTTCTCAAACTCTCACTTGCAACACTTTGCCCATCCAGCAAAAGTCCTAAATTCTTCTTCTGGATGAACATTTTCAAGTCAATTAATACATTACGTAAAATACATTTTTTGTATGTGTGTGTGTATATATGTATATGTATATATATATATATATATATATATATATATATATATATATATATATATATATATATATATATATACACTTTTTACAACATTAATATGGTAAGTGCTGCATGGTCTACCCTAATTAAATTATGGTCCTCTATTATATCCAGTAGGACAATGCAGTGGTAAGTTTAACTGTTTTCTTTTTCAAGTGATGTTCAATCTATTTTGCATATCCCTCTGAAACAGGGATAGGTCTGGACATTCACAAAAATATATGCATCAACTATCCCCTTTCTTGCCCATCATATCTCCAGCAATTAAATGAGACATTTGTAAGTATCACTGCTGCCTGAGGGGCATAAAATAACTTGCATTTGTACTGCCAACCAAAGCATGTAAACTTCTTGGATTTTGGTGCATATCTGTATGGCAGTAAGGGCTCCCCCTAAATCTCTTTAGATATTGTAATAGGAAGTTCATTATATTACATTAAACTATGCTTGTTGGTGGATTCTTGAAAACTAGTCATTAAGAACTTAAATTGATTACTAACTTGTACCTTCTTCAACTGTCCTGCATTTCTATTCAGTATTATCCAAGAGTGTAAGGGAAGGGCAGAGCTTGCCTGACTCCAGACTCATTAATTTAAGCTTAGGTTCATAGGTAGGTACTAGGCTATTGGCCCTGGGGCCTATATAAGCCTAGCCAAAAAGGTTCCCTGTCTTTCGCCACCCAAGAAAATTATTTTCCCCTGTCAAGCAGTGCCATAGAAGTGATCCCTGGGGTGAATTTATTATTTCCCATCCAGTTGTCAAGATTTTTCTTAAAGAGGGCCAGTGAGGAGCTTTGCTTGACATGAATGGGTAGTTTGTTTCAGAGTATGGAAAGTCTCTGGGACAGGACTCTATCCCTCCAACATGTTCTGTTTATTGTGATGACAAGGTTTAGGTCCCTGGAGAGTGTGGTTTGGAAAGATTGGGATTTCTTTAAGTGTAGCATGTCCAACAGCTCTGGATTTGACATAGCTTTATATGTTAGACAGAGATCACCTCTGAGTAGGCAATATGTGACGGAGTAGAGCTGGAGTTTTTTGAGACGGTCTGCATATGGCATCTGTTTGAGGCCGGTAATCCTCTTAGTGAGGTATTTCTGTGGCCTTTCCAATTGTTGTAGGTGTCTTGTGAGATACATGCCAAATGGGGCATTGTACTCTATAATGGGTATGATGAGGGATTAGTAGAGAGGAACAATGACCTCCTTTTTTCTAGAGGAGAACCCTTTTGTGATGAGGTGTGCCACATAGAAGGATTTCCTGACTACTGTGGTGATGTGATTATTAAAGGAGAGACTACTGTCCACCTGGGTCCCAAGGTCTCTTATCACGCTTTCAGTGTTTAGTGAGCTACTGCCTATGTGGTAGTTCATGGGTACCGGGTTTTTCCCAAAGGGGATGGCAATACACTTCTTGGCACTGAGCTTGAGGTCATGACTTGACACCAATCATCTGTCTCTGTGAGGCCCTTTTGTAGAATGTCTACATCAATAGATGATTCTGTTATGGCTCCTAGTTTGCAGTCATCTGCAAACTTTGTTAGCCAAAGACCTTCTGTGTTGGCCTGCACTTCAGAGAAGTAGATGCCAAACAGGAGAGGACCCAGGACCAAACCCTGTGGTACTCCACTTGTCACTGGTCGAAAGTGGGACTTGGAGTCAGCTACTTTTACTGTGTAGGTTCAGTCAGTGAGCCAGTTGACCACTCATCTTGTGTCATAGGGATTTATACCCAGTTTAGTGAGTTTATCTATAATTCCAGAGTAGGGGATGGTATTGAAAGCCTTGGTGAGGTCAAGATAGGCTGTGTGCACTACCTTGCCCTTGTCTATGGCTCTAGTGACTGCTTCAAAGAAGTCACTCAGGTTTAGTAGACATGATCTACCTTTTACAAACTCAAACTGTGTGGGGTCCAGGGTTTGGAGGTTAACTATGTCTTTGTTTATAAGCTCCAAGATGATATGCTCCATGGCCTTGCAAACCAGGCTCATCAGGCTAATGGGGCGGTAGTTTCCAGGGTCTGTGGTGGCACCCCCTTTGTGGAGTGGGATAACCATCACTGTGCACCATTCAGTAGGCACATAGCCTGAGGTGAGGCTATGATTGAACATGGTACTTAGGTGGGGTGCCAGTTCATTCTGTAGTTCATGCAGTACACAGCCTGAGATGTTGTCTGGACCCATGGATGCTATGTTCTTGGCTTTGGAGAGAGAGGTCTTTACTTGTTCATCCATGATTACAGGGGCTTTGCATTCTTCTGGTATTAAGATGGGCCCTTTGAAGGGTGAGAGGTGGGTAAAGTTAGCACTGAACCTAATTGCCAGGATGTTGGCAATACCGGTTGGTTCTGTATATTTAGTACCATTGTGCTGTAGCTCAGAGCAGATCTGAATGTTGCCATTGAGATTATTGACATAGCTGTAGAATGCTTTTTGGTTGTCTTTGGAATCAAGCACGATTTTATTTTCATAACTGGCTTTGCAGAATTTTATGAGGGATCTCAGCTTCTTGCTGAGACTGACTAGGGAGTTCCTCCAATCTTGGGATTTTACTCTTTTTTTGCAACAGGTTCTTCCTTCTGTTGTAGAGTTTGTTTATGGCAGGGGACCACCTGATTGTCTTCCTTTTTTTGGAGGATAGCATCTTGGTTCTGTTGGTGGTGGCATGATCCATGCACTCCTGTATGTGCTTATACAGTGCATCTGTGTAAGATTCAGCAGTCGTACCTCTATTTTCCATCTGCATGGGTGTCGTAAAGTTTGCCACTTCTGTCTTAAGAAGCATTAAGTTGGCTTTGGAGTAGTTTTTGAAAGTGGTTTCCTTAATGGGGGTGGGGGTGGAATATGGATGTCTAGGGTGATTAGCTTGTGGTCAGATCTGACCAGCAAGGAGATGACCTCTGGCATGGAACACTGGTTACCCATATTGGTAATGACCAGGTCCAGGATATTGCTGCCCCTGATGGGGGTATGAACAAGCTGATCCAAGCCATTGGAATTTATGAATTCCAGAAAACGTTGAGAGAATGAGTTGGTACATGAGTAGTTTTCCCAGTTGATGGTGGGGTAGTTGAAATTGCCTATAATTAAGGTATTGGGTTGTAAAGAGTGAGAATTCTGGGGCATGGTGGGGGATCTGTAACAAGCATGGCCGGCCTTAGGCATAGGCGAACTAGGCAACCGCCTAGGGCGCCGTACAGGCCAGCCTCATAAGGGGCGCAAAATCGCAAAACAAACCAAAAATAAAAAATTAAACTTTCTTGAACTTTTTACATTGCGCCTGAGTGATGCCTGTTTCTTCACAGTAGTATTGCGCCCTCCCCCCATGACAGACGACACGAGCACACAGCATAGAATGCCCCCCTCCCTACGTTGTTCTTCCATTCCCTCCCCCCGGTATATAATACAGCTCATGCCCGCCTATCATTCTTCATGACGAGCTAGAGGCGTGCGCATCCATTGGCTGATATTTGCTTCCTGGATGGCGTGGTGGATTATCGGCGACCTGGTTTACTTCACCAGTCACTACGCGGGCTTCTACATGATGCCAGGAGACTGAAAAATCCAAAAAGACTAAGACCAATTGTTAGCCGACCGGAGTTTTTCTGTGGTGACCTCTAACTGGGAAAAGCCGAAAGACACAGCAACAACCAATCCTAGTAAGACTCCTTCTGCAGGTTTCCATTTATACTGATACTGAAGTCCCTGTATTTTGTTTCACCTACAAACGTGTTTGTGTTCAATAGTATATGTCTGCATTTTAGCCTTACTTTAACATTTATAATTTATGTTTTGGAAGTCCTCATCAAACTACTATAGAACCATTTTTACATAAATGCAGGTATTTTTTAAATATTCGTTGCAATGCAACCTGTTTTTTTTTTTCTGTCATTTCTGACACGGATTTATGCAGCAGGATACTTTGGGTTTGTGTATGCCACTGGATTTGGTTAACTAGAATGCTAATGGCACAGCACCGTTATTAATGGAAGTGGTTTGCATCACACTATGTATGGTCTTGATTTATTAGAGCAGGATAATTATAGTTCTGCTTGCACTGTTCTTCGTCATTTTTCAGCTACAGCAAACTTTCAACAGAATATCTTTAAGCAGTTAAATTATTTACTTGGCTGCAAATGTTATAATTCATATGGTGAACTAGCTATTACTGTATTTAAAAAATAATTTACTGTATAAATTGTGATTTTTGTTACTATTTATTTTTTTATTTATTTCAGAAAAGAGTTCTTTCACAATTTTGGTTAAGTTTCTTCTAGTTTCTAGTAGTAGGTTTAGGATTAAGTCCTGCAGATAGGTAAATGAACAGTAAGATGAATAGTGATGTCTTGAGTAGACATGGGTATTTCCTTCACACATTGAATCCTTTTATCCATGGCTCCTTGATAAAGAGGAATGGAGCTCTGACTGTGACTCTGAAGTGCCTGAGGTGTGATCGGTATTCCCAACACTGGAGAAGTCAGAACAGTAGGGTTTAGAGATGAAAGATCATGGCCTGCTTGCCTCACCTTGGGAATAGGTATTTATACATGCTTGAGGAGTTTGCATGTATGTTGCTGACCTTGAAGCATTTTAAAATGGCAGGGAGACTAAGGCAGACTCTTGATGCCAGATGTTACTGTTGAATAATTTTTAGTTTTCAAAAGTTCTTCTGTAAAAGTTTCTCAGTATCATTACCCCATTTGGCAAATTCAATAAAACAAAATAAAAATGCCTTTTAAAGCCTTCACAAGTTAAAGAACATATATACAAAACACTGTCCACATTCTTCTTTTTAATTTGCCTGACTAGTATCTAATGCATTCAATTAATCTTGTATTTTTTTCCTATATTGAAAGGCATTGCATGTGTTACATACTGCCAGATATACTAGACTCCTTAGCTGATAAATTTTTGGACCCAAAAATGTATTTTACTATTAGACCTGGGTGTTGTATCATTTAACCACTCTTAAATAAATCAACATTGTTGACGACTGCGCCTATATTAATATGTACCTATTTTTCTGTGATAGTACACATACAAGTATACAAAAGAATTCCATTAAATCCTTTATATTACTTGCTTTCTTGTCAGCAAAGGCAAACTCCTTACCCACCACCCTGAAAAAAAATCGGGATGTCCTTTCAGAATATTTTATTTATTTCTAATAATATATTTAATGTTTTCACTTTCTAAATTGTATTCTGTATTCATAGCAAGACTTCTGTCATTGTGTGCTCCTAGTTCTGTTTCTGCAGTTCCTTCAACCAAGGTAGGGCCATGTATGGTGTTCCTAAGTTTTTGAACTTTACCAAACTGTTTTTCAGTCATATGTTTACTACAACCTGTTCTGCTAAATAGTTCACACAATTATTTTAACTAATTCAAAAAAAATCCACTCTATCAGTAATCTAAAATATTGTGCAGCTTGCCTCTTCACTAAACTTCTCTTCAACTATGCAGTGTTTGTGCTGAAATGATGTATTCATGTATTTCTGACTACAGGAGAAGTAAAATGTCATATTTTCTTTGTTATCATGAAAATCAATATATTCAGAGTAATAATGTATTATAAACTCTGAAAAGTCAGACACATTCTTCATATATTATATCAGCTGCTCATTGGAATCTACAACATCATCAATAAACTTCATGTGTTAAACAGTATTAGGCTTGAAGGCTGAATTAAATGTATCCATCTTTTTGCTTTTTCATAGCACTAAGTTGTCAAATATGGGTACTGCTACTGACCTCACAGCTACACTTTTTTTTCTAATGGAAGACTTGACCATCAAAAACTAATTGTTTTGTAACCCCACATCTTTAATAGAACATGCACTCTTGTCAGTGTTTGCTGCCGTGGTGCTGTGGTAGCGTTGTCGCCTCACAGCAAGACGTTTGTTCGATTCTCAGCTAAAGCGTCTTCTGTGTGGAGACATGCATGAAGGGGCGTACCTTTAGTTGAAGGTTGTGCGTCAGGGCTGGCAACTCCACATGTAAAAATCTTCTGCCAATTATTAGTGGACCGGAGTTCCACTGTGGTGACCCCTAACCAGGAAAAAGACGAAAGACACAACAAGTAACAGTTATTGCACGAGCTGTACTGCTATCAGTAACTATGTACTATTTTGTTATGTACCCTTTTCTAGAATATTTAAATGAAACCAACTCAGATAGCACTTTTTTTTTCTTGTTGACAGGAAAAAAACATACTTAGGTGATGGCTTCTTATAAGCCCTTGCAGCATGCATGTCTGACTCAAGGCTTACGATTTCAGTTAACAACACATATTCTGCTAAGAAAGACTACTTTTTGTTCAGAAGACACAGGGTTCTCTCGAAATACCTAACTTGTTAGGTAGGAAGTGCTCTTTTAAATTTATCTACAGTCAACATTTCAACATTTTATTTATATTATTTACATTAGGATCTAGCCACAGTTTCAAAATATGCAGTTCATTACCCAGTTTTGAACTTACTAGTCTGTCCATAGTGTGAAATGCAAGTGAGTGTGCCTTGAGTAAAGCTGCAGTCCTAGTCAAAATATTTTTTTTTAGTTTCTGGTAGTTGTGTGCATAAGCATCCTTGTGGTCTGTGTAAGCCTTCAGCAAATCCACAGTTAGACAGAAGGGCAGTATTCTGGCACATTCATCATAAAATCATTTTTCCTGTGGGTGTTTGTCTCTGAAGAACCACTGAATAAACCAGCATATAACTTCTCTTCTGAGCTTCCTCAGAGGTACAATAAACTTGTTGATTCACAGTGAGGTGGACAGTTCATAGGTTAGTACTACGCTAACTGCCCTTGCGAGCCATTTTAAGCTTAGCCAATTATCCCTTGTGAGACTCAAACCCTGCACCTTGTGTTTGTAAGGTAAACACCTTAACCCTTAGGCCACCCTCCCAACCCTGGTTCACTATCAATATCTATTGCTGAAGGCAATACAGATGCCCTTTTAATGTAGTTATTCTTCCTATGCATTTAAATAATTTAAGGAAATGAACGGAGTAGCATTCTGGGGAAGTGACCCTGTGGATCTGGCTCAAATAGGGGTGTTTCATGACTGTGGTGTGGTGGCGCTTAAGGGGCGCCGGAGCACTACTTTACCTAGGGCATCATTTTGGCTAAGGCCGGCCCTGGTAACAAGCTACAACCTGTATTGCAGTCTTGCCCAGTGTTAGCTGCACTTGGATAATTTCAGATGCATTATGTTAAGCAACTAGCCTGGAGGTGTGGATATCCTTAATGAATATGGACTCGCCTCCACCTTTAGTGTTTCGGTCCAGGTTAGGGGGCCGAAAGGTGTGGTATGAATTATAGCCTGGTAATGCAGGCGAGGTCTCTGGAGCCTTGAACCAGGTCTCTGTCACTGCACAAATGTTGATGTTTGCCATTTTAAGGAGTGCCTCGAGTGAGTGCATTTTAAGGTTTAGACTTCTAGCATTGAGTAGTATTACCCTCAGAGTTTGCTTGCTTGTACCTGTTACTGTGGTGAATTTAGCATTTGAACCTTGCCTAAAAAAGGCACTATAGGGGTGGCAAGAGCCTTAGCTAGTTTCCGGAATCCCAGTGGCGACAGGTGCAGGCCATCTCTGGCAAAGCATCGTGGTCTGTCATCCCAGGCAGACAAATACTGAATCCCCTTAGAATGGCACAAGAATCGTACCCAATTGTTCAAGTCAATCATTTTGTCCTTGTACTGTGGTATCATTCTTGGTGATGGCAGGATGCTACTCAGGGCTAGGGTCATACTTGCCTGGGCTACAAGATGTGAGAGCTCCTCCATGTCTCTTTTCATGTAGTCCAGGGAGGTATGTCTCAGGTCATTCACACCAACATGGACAATGACAGAGTCATATTTGTACTTGTGGAGTTACCTGGGTGTGTGCATTATGTGGTGGATCCTGGCACCCGACAGGCAGCTGACAGTAACTTTCTCCTTGTTTAGCCTGGTGAGTGGGACATCAGTGTGCCTGACTATGAAGTCACCTATGACTAGTGTGTTGGGTACATTCATCTGCTTTATGGGCTGAGGTTGAGTGGCACACTGATTTTGTGGGCTATGTGTCATTTGGGTAGTGTTAGGAGGTGGTGGTTGTCTGTGTTTCAGCTTTGGAGGTCTCTGTTGCTTGGGCAGATTTTTATTGACAGCCTCCATGAATGTGGGGTGTGCTTTGTGTTTCTATGTGTGGATTTTGGTAGTGTGGGTTTTGAAGGACTATGTATTGAGTGTGGTGTGGTGCAGGTGTTACCCTTCTCCTCTTGACTGTCTAGTCCAGTCTTGGCTGGAGAGAGCTTGGCATCCAGTTTGGCTATATAAGTGCATCTCTCACAAGTTATAGTGTTGGGTGGTAGGAGGAGAGGGTTGTCAGTGTACATGAGGTAATTGCTACATTGCCCCAAGATGCCTAGATTCATCAGGTGGACAGGAGAAACCACCAGGAGCTGACCCATGGACATGCCTGGATAGGTGTTTATTAATTTAAGTACTAAGAACTATTTTCCTCTTGACAAGTGAGGAAAGTCAAGTGCTGTAGTAATTTGTAGATTATTTAGTGCTTACAACAAGTTCTGAGCAAGTGCTGAGCACAAGGAAACAGTTTTAAGTGCTGAAACTAACAAAACTGGCTAACTCTAGTTAAAACTAGCTAGTTTTAGCACCAATCCCAAGAAGAGAAGCAGGTCATGGCCTGTTTGGTGATCCACAGTCTTGTCCTAGATGATGCAATGGTCTGCAGTCTTGTAGCCTTTTTCTGGTAGATGCCTCAAATAGCAACCAGACCAATTAGGTATGTTAAGCACAGACACTCACTCTCCAACCAGAAAGAATCAGGAATCAATGCACTCTGCTCCTACTCTCACCAGGATCAGCATATAAGCACAGATTCTAAGCTGTCATCTATAAAGCAGTTATTAAGCTTTCTGGTGATCAGCAGTCTCCAGGAAATAACGTAACTGCACTCCTTCTCTCACTAGGAGAAAACAGAAACTCTAATCCCAAGATGACTACTGGGAGGCAGAATGTAGGCTCTACAATAACTGGTGGTCTTGCAATAGATGCTTAAAGGTAAGATGAAAAAATGGGTTTATCCTAAACACTGCAGTGTGCACTAGAGGAGTTAGATGTGAAAGTAGGTAACTTAAGTTGTACCTGTCTAAAAGTTAAGTTTTAGTGAAGAGTCACTATTTTTAAAACAGCAATATAGATTGAAAGGTGCTTAAGTGCTTCTCTCAGTAAATACTTATATATGTTCTTCCCTGAGTCTCCTACTCTGGAATTCCAGCTGAAAGTTTCCCCAGGGAAAGACATTCCTGTATAAAAATAACGTTGTTGCCAATATTTTAGCTGTTTACACTTGCTGAAAATCTGTCAAGTGGAAGATACATATATGATGGCCTACATTCTATAGGTATAAGCATGCTCATCCAGATGTTAAGATTATCATTATGAATATTTTGGGTAATCACTGTTAGAGTTTCTTTAAGCATCCTGAAACTAATTCTATTTATTTTTGGAGGGCCAAGTTGGAGGCAATCAGATAGGGAAAAATATCCATCTAGAATACCCATAGCATTTTTTTACACCCTGAGATGTATGTATCCATAGCCAAAGAAGGGAGAACTTTTCAGTGAATAGCATTCAGTTCCACCTTAAATCCAGGCAAGCCTAGGCCTCCTAATGAAGTAGGACGTGACAGGACATTCAAAGATATCCTGCGCATACCACCAGCACAGACACAATTTAATCTGTCCCTTTAAGATTTTAAGGAATTTATTTGAAAGAGAGTGAGAGAGGCATTGACCTTGATATAAAATGAACGGTAGGCTAAGCCAATTGACTGCTTGGATGCTTTGAGACGTATTGAGGTATAGCAACTGCCATTGTATTAAAATACTTTTCATTATGGCTTCATTTGGTTGTTAATTTTTATTAAACATTTTAAAGTGTTTGTAACCTAGAAGCCGAAATACTTTATTGGCTCATCTTTTTGTAAAAATAGAAACTGTGTTAGGTTTGATGAAGGGATACAACATATTTTAACAGCTTCTGTTTTTGGACATTGAAGTTAATGCCTGAGAGCTTTCCAAAGTCATTTAGCATCTCAGATAATCTATTAACAGCTGTATAAAGACCAGAGAGATGTCAGCATATCATCAACATAAAATACTATCCCATCATGTATCACTCCTTATTTTGGTGGTCAAGGGTTTGAAGAATAGAACAAATAGCAGCTATAGGGAACACCCTTGTCCTGTCCACCTGGTAAGTGGGAAAACAGAGGAAAACCTAGTACTCATCTTGATCCTGGCCAGAGAATTTTTATATAACCTCCTTAATACCTTATATAAATTAGTGGGAAGGCTATATGCTCCAGCACAAAGAAAAGAAAATTCCAGCTGACCCCTTCAAAACCCTTTTCTATGTCAAGGCTGGCATATAATAAGAGAGTTTTAATTAGATTTGATTATCAAAGGTAGTACATCATGGACAAAGTTTGTCTGATTTGTGTTTATCAAGGTTGGCAAACCTTAACCAGCCTAGCTACCATTATTGACATGAACAATTTGTAATCATGATTCAAAACTGATATTGAATGATGCATCTGCCTGTGAGGGATCCTTTTTTGAATTTAAGAATTATGGATATATTTGCCTGCCTTTTTTGAAGAGATTTGAAATCTAAGGAGGTCTGCAATATCATCACATATGTATGTATGTATCCTGAGAAATTCTCTAAGGGAGGATTTAATATTACCCAATTCTTGGACAAACAAGCCATGTTACTGGGTGGCAAATCCCCCATTGTACTAGTCAGTCTGCATATTTATTTTGTAGGTTAGATCCATGCAATAAAACAAATTATGTTTCCATTGGCATTCCATGATTTCCTGATAAGGGTACTCATGATAAGGATGGCCCTGACTTGTATAAGTAGCCATTGAATCCTTGTAAGAGTTTATAATGATGGTTATTGCTATCAAAAAGTAAGACAAAACATCAGATAAAGAAGTTATGTCTTACCATAACGTTCCATCTGTATTGATGATCCTCGTTCAGTCATTACGTATGGGTATCAGTTCCAACCTTGGAACCGAGCTGGCCATTTTCCAAGCTTGCGTCAGCTACAAATTCTCGAGCTAAACTCTTACCCATAATTCTCCTCTCCCTGTTACCTCAGATTGAGTTTGCAAGTTAAAAGAAGGTAGAGGCTACCTCTGGTCAAATGACCTAAGAGAACCGGATGGTGAGATCCACTAGAAGCCACAGGAGGGGGAAGGAGGGAGGGTCATAATGACTGAACGAGGATCAACAATACAGATGGAACGTTATGGTAAGACATAACTTCTTTATCTGATATTGTTAATCCTCGTTCATTCCTTACATATGGGACAGAGTCCCCAGCTACCTTTATTCCTGGGAGGCTCTCATGGAAGGACATTCCTGAGCACCATAGAACCAAAAGATGCTCTTCACCTGGAGGCCAAATCCAATTTGTAATGATTGATGAAGGTATGAGGTGTAGCCCAAGTTGCAGCTGCACAGATGTCATGTAAAGAAGCTCTGGCATGGAAGGCAGCAGAAGTTGCCACCAACCTTGTAGAATGAGCTTTCATGGTAGTAGGCAATGGAATATTACGTTGTGTATAAATGAAGGTCACACAGTCTTTCAACCATCTAGCTAATATGACCTTAGCAACAGCAGATCCTAATCTAGGACCAGAATAGGACAAAAATAACTGGTCAGATTTACGAGAGGGCCTAGTCCTGTTTAAGTAAAAACGGATTTGCCTATAAATATCTAGGGTATGTAGGCAATATTCTCCTCTGTTTGAATGATTGGGAAAGAAAACTGGCAATTCAATGGTTTGATTAATGGACATTTCAAAGATCACTTTTGGCAGAAATGAAAGATTAGTTCTCAAAGACACTCTATCTCTATGAAAAATCAAGTATGGACTCTTGATGCATAAAGCATGAAGCTCAGAGATAGGTCTGGCAGAAGTAATGGCGACCAAAAACAAGGTTTTCCATGACAAATATTTGAGGTCGCAAGAAGAAGCTGGTTCGAAGGGTAACATTGTCAGAACTTGTAGAACTAATGACAGGTCCCATGGTTGAACAGGTTCTCTAAAAGGAGGCTTCAAATGATTCACACCTTTTATGAAGGTCTTGCATAATTTGTGTGACATAAGAGAGGAGTCTTGGACACCCTCATGGAAATTAGATATTGCAGCCAAATGAACTCTAATGGTAGGGGCCGATAGACCCGATTAAAAAAGGTCGACTAGATACTCTAGTATTATCGACACTGGTGCTGAAAAGGGATCTACTTGTTTTTCTTTCAGCCAAAAGGTAAATCTTTTCCACTTGCTTAGATAAGTAATTCTAGTGGAAGACTTATGAGATGCAATGAGAATGTCCTGTATTGGTAAAGAAAGATCATTCTGCCTGGCAGTCAAGGGAATTGGAGTAGCCAAGCTTTGAGTTTCAGGCTGTCCAAGTTGGGATGAATCAGGTTTTGCGGATGTGAGATCAACTCCGGGGTTGGATGGAGAATCCATGGTCGATCTAGCAGGTGAGGCCAAAGGAAGGGGAACCAAATCTGATGAGGCCAATATGGTGCTATGAGGATCACCTTGCTCTTCAACTGACGGGCTTTCTTCAGAAACTGGGGAATGAGGGGAAAAGGTGGGAATACATAAAGAAGACCCAAGGGCCAATCGTGGACTACAGCGTCCCTGGGTTACTGTCCCAGAGGGGGAATCAGGGCAAAGTAGTTGCTGCATTTGTAGTTGTTCGGGGATGCAAAAAGATCGCAGCAAGGATGTCCCTAGCAGTGGAAGATCTCCGCTGCTATCAAAGGATTCAGGGACCACTCATGACGTTGTAGAATGCACCTGCTGAGTCTGTCTGCTATCACGTTGGAACTCCCGGGAATGTGCGTTGCTAGAAGAAAACAGTTGGTAGCCATCGCCCATAGCCATATCCTCATGGCCTCTCGACAAAGGGGGTAAGATTTGGTTCCACCTTGTTTGGTGATGTACCAGACCACCATGTTGCCTGATTGAATTGCAATCGTCCCAGATGGCAGCAGGGGATGGAATGCTTGCAACGCCAAAAGCACTGCCCTCAGCTCTAGAACATTTATATGCAGTTGGGCCTCCAATTCGGACCAAGTGCCTTGGACTGTCTGTCCCTGACATAGCCCCCCCCACCCCATCAGGGAGGTGTCCGTATTCACTTTAGTCTTGGGTTGCTGGGGGGAGAAGGGGCGAGACCATTGTGACGGGTTGTGTGTCATCCACCAATTCAAATCCTGTTTGCACCTGTGGGTTACTCGAATCTTGGCTGAAAGAGGAAGCTGAAAAGGATTCCATTGGGTGAGCAGTAGCCATTGTAGAAGCCTCATATGAAACCTGGCCAGGGGGACAATTGGGTGAGCAGTAGCCATTGTAGAAGCCTCATATGAAACCTGGCCAGGGGGACAATGGTAATGGAGGCTGCCATGGAACCCAATAGCTGTAGGACAGAGTGAGCTGTGGATTTCTCCCTTGAAAGGATTGGGATCAGTTGTTGCTTTATCCTTATAATTCTGTGCTCTGGAATGGAAGCTCTGCAATTCTTTGTATCCAAGATGACCCCTATGAATTCTGTGGACTGAAATGGGGTGAGACTGGATTTTTGCCAGTTTATAGTTATGCCTACCCTTTGTGCAGCAAGGAGAGAGCATGCCAGGGCTTCTTCCAATAGATGTCTGGTGGGGGCAGAAATGAACCAGTCGTCTAGGTATGGAAACACCTGGAATCCTTGTAGTTGCAAGTGAACTGTGATGACTGCCATGCACTTTGTGAACACTCTGGGGGCTGTAGGGAGTCCGAAGGGCAGTACTCTGAACTGGTAGTGACTGGCTCCCGCACGGAAGCGCAGAAATCTTCTTGATGACCTGTCCACTTTTATGTGGTAGTACGCATCTTGAGGATCTATCGAGCACATCCAATCATCTTTTTCCAAAAGTGGGAGGATAGAATGTATTGTGACCATCCAGAATTTTTGTACTCTCACAAACTTGTTCAGTACACTGAGATCCAAAATTGGTCTCCGGTCCCCGGTTTACTTTGGCACCAAATATAGTCTTGAGTAGAATCCGAATCCTATCTGGTCTGCAGGGACTATTTGGATGACTCTCTTTCTTAGAAGCTTTTCAATCTCTAGTGCTGTTTCTTCCCTTTGACTGGGTGGAACGTCGGGAAGATTTTTTTGAAGGGACAGGACACAGGTCAAAGGGGATATGATAACCTCTGGTTATAATCCTTTGTACCCAAGAATCGATGGTGATTGTTAGCCAGGCAGAAGGGTACAAGGAGAAACGACCCCAACCACCTCCTGAGGAAAGGAGTTGGGCCACTCCTCAGGAGCGCTGATAGGATTGGACAGGAAAAATGTCCCTGGAACCCTGGTTACATGGACCCCCTCTGCCCTGAAAGGGGCATCTTCCCTGTGAGTTTCCCCCTCTGCCTCTAGGGGAGAACTCGGCCTGAGTTTCACTGAAAGGACTCTGTGATTTCTTGAAACATATCTTCCCACTCTTTTGGTTTTGGGAGAAAGCACGTTGAGGGGAAGAATAATGGACACCTATGGCAGAAAGGGTCTTACCTTCTTGTTCACATCTGGCCAGTGTGCTTTTAACTTTGGGTCCAAACAACAAAGAGGCCTCAATGGGAGTGTTAAGAAAGGAAGTCTTAAAGGGTTCCACGAAATTGCACAAGCATATAAAGGCTTGTCGTCTCAAGACCACAGCTGAACCCACTGCTCTAGCTGCTACTTCTGATGCGTGAGATATCAGTCACATAGAGGAGTTAAATATTGACTCAATGGTGGCCAGCTGAGAGGCCATTTTGTCAAGGACCTCAGCAGACACGACACCAGCCAAGGTTTCAGAGAGCTCAGAAATCAGATCCCTTTGAAGCCTGGTAAAGTGTACCATATAATTCAGGGACCTGATAGCAAAGGTCGCTGATGGAAAGGTGCACTTCCCTATTGTGTCCAGGGCTTGGGACTCTTTGCTAGGCGGGTGGACAGTCTGGCTTTCTTCTTCCACCAGATCCTTTTTTGCTGCAGGCACTACCACCACAGCATCCACAGGAAGATATTTAGACCAATGGGGATCCATAGCAGGAGGGGACAAAATCTTATCTAGCCTCCGGGAAATAGCCTCGATAGTGTCAGGAGCTGTCCACACATGCTGCACGATGAGCTGGACAAGTTCATCGGCAGGTGGAGTAACCCAAGAGGTAAGGGGGCCAGGCGCGAAAGGCCTGCAGGAACACAGACTCCTCAGAGGTCAGATTAGAGGACTGCCAGTCACCTCTCTGTTTAAGGATTTTGAAGATATCACCAAAGGATACCTTAGAGGGTAACAGAGGGGATCCTTCTCCCTCAACAAAGTCTGTGTCTTCAGTGAGGGACTCCTCTGTGGAGTCCATGTGCTTCCTCTTACACAAACTTTTCTGATGAACTTCCTCAGAGGGAGAAGCTGGGAAGAACACAGAAAAGGGGTTTCCTGTGGGAATATGTCCTGAGGCCCTTGCACCCGGTGTCTGCAAGGTGCGACTTGTGAACACAGTGGACCAGAGAAGGGTTGGGGGATAGACAGAACAGTATCGCCAGTAGAGCCTTCTCCATCAGTTGAAAGGCTGGTCTACCTGAAGAGGGGTGAGTGTCTAGGACAGGGGTCACCCCTCCCCTAAGTGGCTCAGCCTGACGACCCGGAGTCCCCGGATAGCTGTGGAGCAACAAATTACGCATGTCACATCTGTCATCCTGGGTCGTAGCAAAGCTCTCCTGCCACAAAGGCAACTGCGGTTCCTTAGTGAGATCCATAAAGGGAACTGTAGAGGGGGAAGACTGTGCTATATCAGTGGACTTCAAAGGCAATGAAGGAGGAGAATAAGAAGGGGTCTTTGGAGATGGGTGATTACCTCCCAAGGAAGGATAGGTCCTGTGGGGCGGGATACCTCTGGCCAGAAGCACTTGATCAACAAGACGTCTGTTCTGAAAGGCTTCTAATGGACCTCACGGAGACTGAGGGAGAAACAGGTCTGTCCACAGAAGAGACATGCTCAGTGCCCACCTCACCAGTCCACACCAAGAACAACAGTGCTGACAGAGACTGGACTACGGGGGTCTGCACCGAGGAAATCATCGGTGCTGAGGTCACGGTCTGCACTGACAAAAGGATCGGTGCCGAAGTAGTTGCCGGTATTGAAGCTGGAACCGACAAAATTGGTGCCAATAACTAAGGCATCGGTTCCGAGTAAGATGTCGGAGCAGACAAGGTCAAGGTCTGCGCCGACTGAACAGTCAGTGCCAATGTAGTAGTCGTAATAGTCTGAACTGAGGAGCCCCTTGGTACCGATATAGAAAAGGCTACAGGAGAAGACGGAGTCCACTGATGGTGCCGAAGGCCTCAGTACCGAAGGTCTAGGCACCAAAAGCACTGGGGCTGACTGGGTAAGCTCTGAAGCAGAAACTTTAGCCTTCTTAGGTCTTGGTTGGTGGGAGTTCTCAGCCAGGGATGAAGGTAATGACTTGGCCTTAGTAGGATCACCCAGAAATTTTCTTATGGGCTCTAGGAGGGGTTGAAGACTCCGACTCAAAAATAGCCTCTGAAAAGTGAGATTTGAGAAGTCCCTTCAGCAATAACTTATTTTTCCTTTCAATCAAGGTTCTGTTGGAAAAATTTTTACAAATACCACAGGGCGGGTCAACAGATAAGTGGGACACACCCAAGCAATAAACGCACAAAGAGTGTGCATCTGATGTAGGTAATTCGTGTCCACAATCAGAACACCTTTTAAATCCTGGACTACCTTTTTTATCTGCCGTGATAGAAAAGGAGACAGAAGAAAAGGTACCAGCAATGGTACAAAAGAATACCCAAAGGTATGAAGAAAATGAAAGGATTACCAACGATGGTAAGGGAGAAATACCTTGCGGTAAAAAATGCAGAGTAAAGAGAAGAAAACTCAAGAAAATATGGTCGCTGAATGTGATAGGGTAGGAGACAACAAATTAGAATCTTTTCTGACAGAAAAAGTTATATTTTAGACTAGTCTGACAACAAATATCTATACTTACCTCAAGAGAAGCAGCTTGACACGACCAAATGGCAATGCGGCAAATGAAATCTGAGATAACAGGGAGAGGGGAATTATGGGTAAGAGTTTAGCTTGAGAGTTTGTAGCTGACGCGAGCTTGGAAAATGGCCGATACCCATACGTAAGGAATGAACGAGGATTAACAATATCAGATTTTATGTTCTGCCACCTGGAGTTTATGGGTGTGGTTTGGTATGAATCTAGCAATGGTAACTACCATCCTAGCAAACAACAACTAGCCAGCTATTAACATAACCTATTATTCGGTTCCCATAGGAAAGATCTTCCTGTGTCATTATAGGAGCATCTGTTATGTACCCTAGGTAGAAATGAAATCTGATGAAGTAATAGTGCTATCATATGTCTTAGCAGGGATATTTCCCAACATTTCAAATTTTATGTATCAAAATTCAATTTTGACAAGAGCAGACAGTCACCCACACATCTGAGAACTTGTCATTTAATTGCATTTCATACTATTATCTCAGGGATTTGCTCGTGCAGTGACTATTTAAGTGTTTTATTCTGAAAATTCCATAAGAAAACCTGAAAGTATTTCAGAGATATCACCATATGCTGAAAGGGACACACTAAGGTCAGACTGTCTATTATAAGTTTGACAAACTCTTCTTCTTCTTCTTCTTTTGGCTGCTCCAGTTAGGGGTCGCCACAGCAGATCAACTGTTTCCATTTCTTCCTGTCCTCTGCATCTTGCTCTGTCACACCAACCACCTGCATGTCCTCTCTCACCACATCCATAAACCTTATTTTAGGCCTTCCTCTTTTCCTGTTACCTGGCAGCTTCATCCTTAGCATCTTTTTCCCAATATACTCTGCATCCCTCCTCAGCACATGTCCAAACCAATGTAATCTTGCCTCTCTGGCTTTGTCTCCAAGCCTTCCAACCTGGGCTGACCCTCTAATATACTTATTCCTAATCCTGTCCATTCTCATCACACCCAGTGCAAATCTTAACATCTTCAACTCTGCCACGTCAAGCTCTGACTCCTGCCTTTTTGTCAATGCCACTGTCTCCAACCCATATAACATAGCTGGTCTCACTACCCTCTTGTAGGCCTTCCCTTTCACTCTTACTGGTATGGTACTGATCTGTCACAAATGACTCCTGACACTCTTCTCCACCCACTCCATCCTGCCTGTACTCTCTTCTTCACCTCTCTTCCACACTCACCATTACTCTGAATTGTTGATCCCAAGTACTTAAACTCATTCACCTTCACCACCTCTACTCCCTGCATCCTCACCATTCCTCTATCCTCCCTCTTATTCACACACATATATTCTGTCTTAGTCCTCCTGACCTTCATTCCTCTTCTCCCTAGAGCATATCTCCACCTCTCTAGGGTCTCCTCCACCTGTTCCCTACTCTCAGTACAGATCACAATGTCATCTGCAAACATCATAGTCCACGGGAACTCCTGTCTGATCTTGTCTGCCAACCTGTCCATCACCACTGCAAATAATTCAAAACTTTAATTTAAATCAAATGTAACTATCAATTCAATCCAAGATAACAAATATATAAGCTATCAAAGCATAAGTATTAATTCTTGTTAAAAAATTATGTATTTCTATATAAAAGTGCTATTTTAAATCTTTTAAATATTGTGGCTTCAAAATTAAATTTAAATGACAGTTTCCTCTTTAACATTCAAGCTGTTACTATTTTATTGCTTTTGAAGTTAGATATAAAATCTAAATGGTCATTATAAAAGGGGTTAAAGGTCAAGTACAACAAAGATTAGTGAAGGATGAGAGAAAAGAGGGGAACTGAATAAGGGTGGCAGTCAGGATATGAGCAGTAAAAGACAGACATGGGAAAACCACCACTGCATGGAGACAACAGTGGTGATCTGACAGCAAAGGCACAGGCAGAGTACAAACTAAGTGAGAAGTTTAATTATACCTAGAATACATGGAAGATAAGAAGCAACAGGCTCTACTGTGGTTTCTGAATGAGTAATCTTTAGGGAATCACCTGCTTCTTGTTAGAGTAAAAACAGTGAATACTCAAGAGGGTTGTGCACTCTTTTTAGGAGCTTCCACCTTCCTCAATGTTCTGCCGCTATGGAGCTGGATTTTATACATATATAAGTTTGGAGTAGGTGAATTGCACCCTGCAAAAAAGGGTCTATATTACACCACTGAAAAACCTTGACAATGAAAACTACTCCATCAACACATATTCAGTGAAATTCACTTCCACGATTCGCTGAATACTTAAAGGGCGAAGACATAGTTGGCAAACCACACAATTTTGCACTTTTTTCCACTGTAGTGTGATCTTGGAGTTGGTATATTTAGTTAGGGGGTGTGTTGGGCACAGTCCCCCACATTGGGGGGGTTGGTTTAGCTAGATTTAATTCCGTTGGGTTGTGGAGCAAGTATTTGTTTGCCCTTTAAGTATTCAGCAAATTGCAGAAGTGAATTTCACTGAATACGTGTCAACGAAGTGTTGTTTGCTGTCAAGGTTTTTTGGCGGCGTAATATAGACCCCAAAAATACACTTTCTAATCTGTGCCATTAAAGTAGATGTTATGCGTGAGTTTCAGGCAGTCATGATTATCGAAGCTTTGATGTGACTGACTCACAATTGTGCATAGTGGAAGTGAAGTAACAGTTGTAACTAAGGAGGAAACCTCGACTGACCATAATTTTTCTTCCACTTTGTCTGTACAAGTTTGTGCTTATGTAAAATGATTAATTTTGTTAAATTGTAAGAAAAAATATCAAAATGCATCTTAATATTATACCAAGTTCTAACAATCTTAAAGTTATGCCAAAATCACAGGAGAAGAAATCACTTCATAGGTTCATAGGTGTGTACTAGGCTAATGGCCCTGGAGCCTTTACAAAACTAGCCCATAGGATTACCCTGGCATTGTGCCACCCGACCTTAGTTCCCAGAGAATCTGTCAATTAGATCCACTGGAGTGACCCTTGGGGTGAATTTTCTATTTCCCATCCACTCATTAAGATTTCTCTTGAAGAGGGCCAGTGAGGTGCTTTGTTTGACATGTATGGGAAGTCTATTCCATAGTATGGGCAGTCTCTAGGTTATGAACCTGTCCCTCCAGCTTGTTCTGTTGATTGGTGTAATGAAGAAAAAGATGTTGGTAAGTCAGCTCTAAGGGCTAGGCACATGCAGGTACAAAAGTTCAGGTAACTGTAGGTTATAGTCCAATCCAATGTACTTAATACCAGAAGTTATAAAAACACTGCTTTATTCACCAAGCCAAAATAAAAGTAAAACGCTGCACCAGCGTTTTTCGTTCTGATAAATATCAGAACTTCTTCAGACAACCAACAACACTAGTTCAAAGCATTTTAAAACAAAGCACTAGGTTAAGGCAGATGTCAGTAATTACATTAATTGCTGTATCCCTTGTGTTTAAAGCGATACACTCAAATAACTTCTTTTATGTAATACTGAACCAGAAGTTTTTTAAAAGACTGACCAAAATTCTCACTTAAAAGATTTTACATTAAAAACATGAAAAGAAGTCACTGTTATAATATTATCATATCATATCTAAATTCTTCTACTTGCATCTATACTTTAAAACTACACAAGTACTAAAAAGTCATATATAATAAAACCTTAAACTATGCTAATACTAGTAAGTATTGCTAAGTACTGCTTACTTACAATATTATATATGACTTTTTAGTAGTACTTGTGTGTAGTTTTAAAGTATAGATGCAAGTAGAAGAATTTAGATATGATATGATAATATTATAACAGTGACTTCTTTTCATGTTTTAATGTAAAATCTTTATGAGAATTTTGGTCAGTCTTTTAAAAAACTTCTGGTTCAGTATTACATAAAAGAAGTTATTTGAGTGTATCGCTTTAAACACAAGGGATACAGCAATTAATGTAATTACTGACATCTGCCTTAACCTAGTGCTTTGTTTTAAAATGCTTTGAACTAGTGTTGTTGGTTGTCTGAAGAAGTTCTGATATTTATCAGAACGAAAACGCTGGTGCAGCGTTACTTTTATTTTGGCTTGGTGAATAAAGCAGTGTTTTATAACTTCTGGTATTAAGTACATTGATGGACTATAACCTACAGTTACCTGAACTTTTGTACCTGCATGTGCCTAGCCCTTAGAGCTGACTTACCAACATCTTTTTCTTAGTTTTCTGTGTGGTTTCTTTTGGTTGCTGATTGATGTAATGAGGTTGAGGTCTCTGGAGCATGTGGTGTGGAGGGATTGGGATTTCTTTAGATGTAGCATTTCGAACAGGGCTGGGTCAGACATGGATTGCCTCTAAGTACGTGATATGAGACAGAGAATAGTTGGAGTTTTTTGAGTCTGTCCATATAGGACAAGTGTTTAAGGCCTAGGATCCTCTTTGTGAGGTACTTTTGTGGCCTCTCCAGTTGTTGCAGGTGTCTAGTGAGGTATATGCTAAATGGGGCATTGTACTCTATGACTGGCCTAATGAGGGAAGAGTAGAGGGAGACAATGACCTCTTTCTTCCTGGATGCAAAACCCTTAGTAATGAGATTTGCCACATAGAAGGACTTCTGACCATAGTGGCAATGTGGTGGTCAAAAGAGAATGTGCTGTCAACCTGTGTTCCCAGATCTCTTATAACTCCTTCTGTGTTCAGTGGACTACCATTGATGTGGTAATTCATGGGAACCAGTTTTTTCCCAAAGGGGATGACTACACATTTTTTGGCATTGAGCTTAAGGCCATGGTTCTGACACCAGCCGTTGGTCTTAGTGAGGCCTTTCTGTAGGATGTCAACATCACTTGGGGAGTTAATAATTGCTCCCAACTTGCAATCATCTGTGAACTTTGTCAGCCAGAGTCCCTTCATTTTGGCCTGGACTTCAGAGAAGTAGATACCAAACAGGAGAGGACCCAGGACCGAACCCTGTGGGACTCCACTCGTGACAGGTCGGCAGTCTGACTTGGAGTCAGCTACTTTCACACTGTGGGTTCTATCTGTGAGCCAGTTTGTAACCCACCTAGTGACATAGGGGTTGATCCCTAGCTTAGTGAGTTTTTCTATGATTCCTGAGTAGGGAATGGTATCAAAGGCCTTGGCCAAATCAAAGTAGACTGTACGAACCATATTGCCTTCATCCACAGCTCTGGTGACTGACTCAAAGAAGTCAACCAGGTTGAGCAGGCATGCTCTACCCTTCACAAAACCAAACTGTGTGGGATCCAGAGTTTGGAGATTCCCCTATATCCTTGTTTATTAGGTCTATGATGATGTGTTCCATAGCTTTGCATATCCGACTCATCAGGCTAATGGGGCGAGAGTTCCCAGGGTCTGTAGTTGCTCCTCCTTTGTGGGGAGGGATGACTGTAGCAGTGCACCATTCGGTATAGACAAAGCCTGAAGTGAGGCTGTGATTGAACAGGGCACAGAGGTATAGTGCCAGTTTACTCTGTAATTCATGTAGAACACAGACAGGGATATTGTCAGGTCCTATAGAAGCTGCATTCTTGGCCTTGGACAGTGCTGTTTTAACCTGTGCAGCAGTAATACTGAGTGCCTGGCAATCTACTGATATTGTGATTGGTCCTTTGGTAGCAGAGAGAGGAGTAAAGCTGGCACTGAATCTGTCGGCCAGTATATTGGCAATATCTGTGACTTGGTATAGGAGGTACCATTGTGCAGTAGCTCAGAGCAAATATGGGTTTTGCTGTGGAGATTCTTTACATAATTACAGAAGGCCTTGTGATTGTCTTTACTATCTGCTGCAATTCTGTTTTCATAGCTAGCTTTAGAGGATTTGATGAGGGATCTCAACTTTTTGTTAAGGCTGATAAGGGAGTTTTTCCAGTCTTGGGACTTCACCTTATTCCGCATCAGTTTCCTCCTTCTGTTGTAGAGTTTGTTTATGGCAGGGGACCACCAGATTGGCTTCCTTTTTTTTGATGAGAGTGTCTTGGTTCTATTGGGTATGGTGAGATCCATGCATTTGTGTACGTGCTCATACAGTGCACTGGTGTATGATTCGGCTTTCATGCAACTATTCTCCATTTGCATGGGTGCTGTGAAGTTAGCCAACTCTGTTTCTAGGAGCCCAAAGTTAGCTTTGGAGAAGTTTTTCATGGTGGTTACCTTTGTGTGTGTGGGGGGGGATGTGGATTTCCAAGATAATTAGTTTGTGGTCGGATCTAACCAGGGAGGAGTTGACTATTTATTTAGAGCAATGGTCACCCATGTTAGTAATGACCAGGTCAAGGATGTTGCTCCCTCTAGTGGGGGTAAGAATGAGCTGGTCCAGGGCATTGGAATTAATGAATTCCAGAAAACATTGGGCAATTGTATTGGTACATGAGTAGTTTTCCCAGTTAATGGAGGGGTAGTTGAAGTTGCCCAGTATTAGAGTGTTAGGTTGGACCCTAATATTCTCCAGGGTGCTGTAGCAGGCGACATCCTGAATTGCTGTCATACCCAATGTTAGCTGCACCTGAAGTATCAATGATGCATTTTGTTGGGCTACCAGTCTGCAGGTGTGCGCATCCTTTATGAATATGGAAACACCACCGCCTTTGGAGCTTCGGTCCAACTTCTGAGGCTGAAAGGTGTGGAATGAGTTATAGCCTGGTAGTGCAGGGGTGCTTTCTGCTGCCTTGAACCAGGTCTCTGTTACAGCACAAATGTTGCTGTTCTCCATTTTAAGGAGTGCTTAGAGCGAGTGCATTTTGAGATTTAGACTTCTAGCTTTGAGCAGCATGACCCTCAGATTGCATTTGTTTGTAGCTGTTATAGTGGTAATTTGGTCTTTGGAACACTGCCTAAAAAAGGCACTATAAAGGTGGCAAGAACCATGGCCAGTATCCAGAAGCCCAGGTGTGACAGATGCAGGGCATCTCTGGCAAAGCATCGAGGTCTGTCAATCATGTCATCCCAGGCAGACAGATACTGGATCCCCTTAGAATGACACCAGAAACTTAGCCAATTGTTGAAATCAATTATTTTTTGCTTCTACTGTGGTATCATTCTGGGTGATGGTGGGAAGCTGCTCAGGGCTAGGGTCATACCCGCCTGGGCTACATAATCCAAGAGCTCCTCCATGTCTCTTTTCATGTAGTCCAGGGAGGTATGTCTCAGGTCATTCACACCCACATGTATAATAACAGAGTCATATTTGTACATGTTGTTGAGAGACCTGAGTGTGTGCGTTATGTGGCGGATCCTGGCACCTGACAGGCAACTGACTATTACTTTCTCCTTAGTCAACCTAGTGAGCGTTGTTCAGTATGTTTAAAACTTTTTACTCTAAATCCATCTAAGTTTTACTGTGCTTAAAATAGGTTCCGAGGTAATTACTATGCTTGTAGTCCAGGGGACCATTGAGGAGCCAAGTCCAAGTTCCCAAACATCCCAAGTACTGCCTGGTTAATTGACTTGCTCAAGTTTATACAGTAAGCAAGTGAAGGGTGAAGGAGTCAAACCCTGTATCTCATGGCCTTAATCTTCTATACTGACTGACTGACTAGACTGAAATGCATCATTAATTCTAGCACCAGTCTGAAACAAATGTATAACACTAACACTAAAAGGAATACATTTATTTGGGTATAATTGTTTTAATTTGCATGAGATCCATATTTACAAGACTCAAACAAGGGCAATGATATAGCATATGGAATAAAATTTAGAGCCATAACAAATGCATACATACCTAGTTTTTTGTTCATATTGCATCTAACTCGTATTTAAAAAAATGAGTGAAAAGTAATTTATCATTCCAGGAATGGAAAATAAAAGCATATTTTGAACATAATCACTTATCTTCAACATATCTTCCTACCTGTACCCTGATATTTCAATACATTCTTGTCATTCTTATAAAAAGAACTGTGGTGCATCTTTGCCTTAACGCAAGCCATTGAACAACTGATAGCTCAAAAAATGAATTAACACATTTTTTCTGCCCCAGTACATTAACAAGGTAATTTAATCAAACTATTCTTCCTTTTACTTCTAAGAGGAGTAAGGGACAATATGTCACTGCCTCACTAGGCAAACAAGGGCGATGTGTGTTGCTACCTCTGAGTAAACATACGGGGGAGTTGGCAGTAATGAAGTATCACAAACCACTCTTTAAAGTTGTATTTCATTTTAATGTGATACATTATTAACTGCAACAGATGATTGATAACATGACACATCACTGTCAAAAGAACATCACCAGTAATGTGATGCATCACTGTCATCTCCAAAATATATGGTAACATGAAATGCGACTGTCAGCAGTAAATCACTGGTAATATGATGCATCACTGTCAGCAACAAATCACTGATAACCTGATATGTCACTGCTAGCAGAACATCGCCAGTAACAGGAGTCATCCTATCAGCAGCAAATCACTGGTAATCTGATGCCTCACTGTCATCACTGGTAAAATGGTACAGCACTATCAACAGCACATGACTGGCAACATGTTGGCAACAAATGACTAGTAACATGATACCTCACAGTCAGCAGCGAATGACTGGTATCATGATACATCACTGACAGCAACTAATCACTAGAAACAAGATACATCATTGTCAGTCTGCCAGCCCAGCTATCTGGAATTTTGTAAGTAATTCTATGTCATTTGTGAATATTGATATGATTTATACAGAATTGTATGTTATGTTTTGAGCTTCAAAAATGTAACCACAGCATACCCTGTTGGAACATAGATTAACCTGCAAAACTTAAGAATAGTTGAGGTTAAGTTACTTTATAGCTGTGTCATAAACAAAAGATGTTATCTCTCGGTTTTAGTTCAATAGCAGACACAATGTCTAGAAGTTTTTCTATTGGCTTGAAAGAAAAGTAATTACTAGGTTTAAAATGTAAATTGTTTTATTGTTTTATGGCTTCCAAGATCTGGCAAACATCTGACATGTATTTTAACATAGAGATGTTAACATTCTGTTAAGTTTCTGTTTAGCCTGGGAAATGAAGTCAGGTGGTAAAGAGTGATGTCACCCAAGCTAACCCAGCAGTAAAATGTGATATTAATTTAAGAACTCTCTCAGAGAGAGACTGTGCATTTTGTATTTTATCTTTGACCTTGACACATCCATGCATCATCATCTGCACTTCTGCCTGTGCATTGTTCTGTAAGTAAGATTTAGGGCATAGTATCTCTCTTAGATATAGATAGGAATATAATAAAGATTAGTTTAGATGTTTTCTTTAATTATTTGAGACTGTCTTGCAATGTTGTTTTAAAATATTTCCTGTGATTTTGGACTCTGAAGTAACTGTTTGTTATTGAGTATTGTTTTGTTCTTTTATTATTTATTATTAAATATACTTAAACCTATATTTGTGGCTGATATTTGGGAGACATATTTAAGCTCTTAGCATCCTTGCACATGTATTTGGTGACACTGTACAGGCCGCTCCTAAATAGTCTTGCTCTTGGTCAAAACTACCATTTGGATTTATAGTAACATTACACAGTATGATTGGACACCCTTTGCTAAGGGCCTTAAAGTAGCTGATAAAGATCTGGCTGGTGGTAGTGATAACTACCTTATAGTCTGGGCAAAAGGGGGCATAGCTAGTACACCTGTGTCAGCCTTCCCCAAGTGTGCGTGTGTGTGCTTGTATATAAATCAAATCTGAAAGTGTGTGTGTGTGTGTGTGTGTGTGTGTGTGTGTGTGTGTGTGTGTGTGTGTGTGTGTGTGTGTGTGTGTCAGCTACTTGGGCAGGGACATGAAGCACTGGTTGGACAGAGAGGGTGCTGGAGGTCTGAGCTTGGCCACTCAGCTGAGATCTCAAACATATAGCTGTGCCAGTGGGGAGTCTTACTGGGGATCTGAAGAAAGAGGGAGAAACCAGCCCCAGACTGACTGTGATCTCTGTGTGCTCTTAAGGAAAATTGTACTTTATTGTGTGTGTACTTATCCTCCCATTGTGTATGTCCCCCACTATTACCAGTGGTGAGGCTCCTTGATTACTGGGCCAGTACAGGGACATCACATATTAATTGGTTGGCAGTGGTGAGATATCCACATCACATATTAATTGGTTGACAGTAGTGAGATAGCCACATCACATATGAATTGGCTTGTAGTGGTGTGGATATGGAATTCCTGTAGCCTGTGTACAGTGGTTTTTGAAGGTGTTTGTACTCTCAATCAGCCAAGCAGTGAACATTCAGAGTTTCACATCACAATTGTTTTATTTATTTTTTGTTAGCTAAGGGAGATTAGGCAAGCATGTCAGCAGAGGAGTATGGCTAGCTGACAAAGTGCCATTTGGCTGAGATGTGCCAGGCCAAAGGACTGGTGCATGCTAACCTGACTAAGGCAGAAATGATTGTAGCCTTGGGCACAGATGATTCGTAGACCAGCAATCAGGAAGACAATCAGACTGGCCTTGGAGATGTACAGTGGATATAAAAAGTCTACACACCCCTGTTAAAATGCCAGGTTTTTGTGATATAAAAAATGAGATCATAATAAATCATTTCAAAACATTTCCCACCTTTAATGTGACCTATAACCTGTACAATTCAATTGAAAAACAAACAAATTTGTTAGGGGAATAAATATAAAAAATAAAAAAACATACAATAAGCTGGTTGCATAAGTGTGCACACCCTTAAACTAATACTTTGTTGAAGCACCTTTTGACTTAATTACAGCATTCAGTCTTCTTTGGTAGGAGTCTATCAGCATGGCACATCTTCACTTGGCAATATTTGCCCACTCTTCCTTGCAAAAGCATTCCAAATCTGTCAGATTGTGAGAGCATCTCTTGTGCACAGCCCTCTTCAAGTCACCCCACAGATTTTCTATTTGCTTTAAGTTTGGGCTCTGGCTGGGCCAGTTCAAAAGTTTAATTTTCTTCTGGTGAAGCCATTTGTTGTTGATTTGGATGTATCCTTGGGGTTATTGTCATGTTGAAAAGTGAAATTTCTCTTCATCTTCAGCTTTCTAGCAGACACCTGAAAGTTTTGGACCAAAAGTGACTGGTATTTGTAACTGTTCATAATTCCCTCCACTTTGACTAAAGCCCTAGTTTCAGCTGAAGAAAAGCAACCCCAATCCATGATACTGCCACCACCATGCTTCACCATGGGGATGGTGTTCTTTTGGTGATGTGAAGTGTTGTTTTTGTTCCAAACGTACCTTTTGGAATTGTGGCCAAAAAGTTTAACCTTGGTCTCATCAGATCATAACACATTTTCCCACATGCTTTTGGGAGACTTGATCCATTGTTTTGCAAATTTTATCCAGGCCTGGATGTTTTTCTGTGTAACAAAAGGCTTCCATCTTGCAACCCTACCCCATAGCCCATATGGAGAATACGAGAGATTGTTGTCACATGTAGTACACAACCAGTACTTGCCAGAAATTCCTGCAGCTCCTTCAGTGTTGCTGTAGGTCTCTTGGCAACCTCCCAAACCAGTTTTTGTCATGTCTTTTCATCAATTTTGGAAGGACATCCAGTTCTTTGCAACGGCACTGTTGTCTCTTATTTTCTCCACTTTTTCATGACTGTCTTCACTGTGTTCCGTGGTATATCCAATGCTGTGGAAATTTTTTTGTACTCTTCTCCTGACTGATACCTTTCAACAATGAGATCCCTTTAATGCTTTGTAAGCTCTCTGAGAACCATGACTTTTGCTGTAGCAGGCAACTGAGTAAATGTCAGGAAAATCCTACTAGGAGAGCTGAACTTTATTTGGGGTTAATCAGAGTCTCTTTGATTGATGACAGGTGTGTACCCAAGAAGACTGAATACTGTAATTAAATCAAAATGTGCTTCAACAAAGTATTAGTTTAAGGGTGTGCACACTTATGCACCCAGCTTATTTTACATTTTTTTATTTTTTTATATTTATTCCCCTAACAGATTTCTTTGTTATTCAATTGAATTGTACAGGTTATAGGTCACATTAAAGGTGGGAACAGTTTTGAAATGATTTATTGTGGTCTTGTTTTTTTATATCACAAAAACCTGACATTTTAACAGGGGTGTGTACACTTTTTATATCCACTGTACAACTCTCAGAAAATGGACAGTTCAACCTTTCCACAGAGGAGTTAAAAATCCATCTGGAGTTAAAGAGACTTGAGCTGGAGGCCAAGCATCTGGAAATAGAAGCAGCAGAGAAACTGAGACATCTAGAGACTGAAGAAAATGAGAAATTACAATGTCTGAAGGCTGAGGAAAATAAGAAACTGCAACACATGGAAGCTGAGGAGAATGAGAGGCAACATGAAAAGGAGATGCTGACTCTTGACCAGAGTCATGGAGGTAATGGAGAAGGGAGTAACTGAACCCCAGAAACAACAAAGGTCAGTAAATTTCTTCCACAATTTACAGAGGGGGAGAATTTTGATAGTCATATCTTTGAGAGGGTATGTAAACAGTATAATGTTGACCAAGGGCTCTGGGCACGGTTCCTGATCCCCTTACTCCATGGTAAAGCGGTAACTGCAATTTCTAAATTGTCTGAAACTGATTGTTTAAATTAAAAAAATTCTAAAGAACTGTCTTTTACAATGTTTTAAGTTAATACCTAAAGCTTATAGGAAAAGGTTTCGTGAGCACAGATGCAAGGCGGATGAAAATGTGTGTAAATATGTTGCTGAACTATGCACTTATTTTCATAGGTGGGTGAGTGGATGTTAGGTCACCACTTTTGAAGGGCTGGCAGACCTATTGATGAGGGAACAAGCCCTTAGCACTTTGCCTGAGGACATGAGAATCTGGTTAGCTGATAGACAATGCAATACTGCAGATGAGTTAAGGAAGAAGGAAGACCTATCCCTAGCAAGCAGGGCATCAATGCACAGGAAAGGGACACCCAGTGCTGCTCATGGGTCTATGGGAACACATGGAAGGCAGTCCAGACTGCCCCAACAGATTCCAACAGTAGCAGGGGAAGCCAATAATCCAGGTACACATCCAGGACCAAGGGTTAAAGATTTTAAATGTAACCAGTGGGGCCATGTAGCATACAGATGTCCATGGAGGCAAAGCGGGGAACAAAAGGTGGGACAGCCAGTAAGTGGGAATGACAAAATGCCAGCAGTATGTTGTATCGACACAACAAGGGTACCAAACTACCACAAGAGGTTATATTCTATCTGGGTGGATGGAAAATAGGCCACTGCTAAGAGAGACACAGCCTCTGACCTAACCACTGTGAAGCCTGCAATGGTTACAGAGGAGTACTGCTTGCTTAGGCAGTCTACTCTATTCAGAGCTTTAGAAGGGTCCCCATTCCAAATACCTTTGGCTACAGTTCACCTTGACTGGGAGGGTGGAAAAGGAAGCCAGCAAGTAAGTGTGTTGAGGATATCCCTGCAGATGTCCTGATAGGGAATGATTTTGATAATGCAGTACCATGTGTGCATTCAGTTACATGCAGTCAGGCTTGTAGACAAGCATGTGGGTCTGGTAGTATGGGGGAGACTCAGACAGACCGCACACGCAACCAGGACTGGTAAGGTGGCTACTTCAGGGAGGGAGCTACCCTGTAGCAGTGAGAATGAAGGTGAGCCACAGTGGCTTGTGGGTACTGATGTTCACTTGGACAGAGTGACTGCAAGGGTAGAGGTGAATAGTAGTACCCAGGCTGAAAGTGAGGCACCGCTGTCAGAGGATACCAGACTTCTTGTGGAAGGGGAGCTGGGAAGGGCTACAAAGAGAGAGTTGAGAAAGGCTCAGCTCTCAGGCCCTACATTACAAGGCCTGAGAAAGGTAGCAAGTGAGGCACCTGATTCTCAAGGGAAGGGGGAATCTGTATACTCGGACAAAGGGTTACTGTATAGAGAGTGGACCCCTGAGGGAGGGCTAGAGGGTGAGAGAATACAGCAGTTGGTTGTGCCCAGAACCTACCATCTAGCACTTCTAGCCATAGCCCATGATATTCCCTTTGCAGGTCATATGGGCATAAAACGTATAAAGAGACATATTATGCAGAACTTTTATGGCCTGGGATTTCCAGAGATGTAACAGGGTACTGCAGGGTCTGTGACCAGTGCCAAAAGGTAGACAAGGCAGGAGACAAGGTGAAAGCTCCTTTGATGCCTTTGCCTATGATTGAGGAGCCATTTCACAGGGTAGGTATGGATATTGTGGTGCCTCTGAGTACTCCAAGTTCCACAGGGAAAACGTATATCCTAGTAGTAGCAGATTATGCTACCAGATACCCTGAGGTGGTGGCCCTGTCCTCCATTGAGGCAGAAATGGTGACAAATGCTTTGTTAGAGATTTTCAGCAGGGCAGATTTCCCAAAAGAAATATTGACTGACAGAGGTGCCAATTTCATGTCAGACCTGGTGGCTTGTCTATGGAAGTACCATGAGGTGAAGCACCTAAAGACCACCCACTATCATCCCCAGACTAATGGTCTTGTTGAGAGGTTAAACTCTACACTCAAGCCCATGCTATGGGCATTTGCAGACCAGTTTAAGAGGGAGTGGGCCAAATATTTGCCCCATCTGTTGTTTGCTTACAGAAAGGTGCCCCAGGAATCCAAAGGTTTTTCATCCTTTGAGTTGCTGCATGGGCATAGGGTGAAGGGACCTATAGATTTAATTTGAGATGAGTGGGAGGGTGAGTGTGACTCTCACAAGGAGTCTGTTGTGGCATATGTCCTAAACCTCAGGATAAGGCTCAGGGAACTCATGGACTTGGTCCAGGAGAACCTGGCAGAAGTCCAACAGCAAAAAAAGGTTTGGTATGATAGGAATGCTCCAGCTAGAGAGTATGGTGTAGGGCAGCAGGTAATGGTTCTCATTCCTGTCAGTCACAACAAGTTGTAGGTAGCTTGGGAGAGACCCTACAAGGTGGTAAGGAAGGTCAGTGATGTTAACTGCATGGTGGAACTGCTAGGCAGGAGACAGGAGCACAAACTGTACCATGTTGACATGTTTTATTTATTTTACATTTGTTAACCGGGAGAGTCCAACTGGATATAAGTTCATTTTCAGTGGATGCCCGGGGAGAAAAGCTGCAAGAGATAACAATTTTATAGTTAACAGATAAGACAATAAGTGTTACAAAAAGGCACATCTGACAACATACATAAGACACATTTCTTACACCTCTAGAGAAATTGGCTGTACAAAATGTCTTCCTGTCTAAGATGAGGCTGTACATCTGAACTTATGGACAATAAATCTCTGTAGCTAAACTATGAATCTAGTTGATAATAGGAAAAATAGTAGCCATGGGTAGTACAGAAGCATAGTCTGCTATTCAGGAAGTGTGTTTTGAGTAGTTTCTTGAATTGGGTTGAGGAGTTGTTACTTGTTATATGGGTAGGAAGGGAGTTCCAGATTTTACAGATATAGTGGCTGTAGACAGATTTACCTGCCTTGTTGTTAAATTTGGTTACCTTAAGGAGGTTTGGGGTGCTAGATCTTAAGGATCTGGCAGTGGTGTAGGGTTGAAGTAGTTGTTGTAGAGCTGGGGTGTTGTCTGAGTGATGTAATAATTTGGTGCAAGTGATAGTTGATTGAAGTGAAGTATTAGTGGGAGTTCTAACCACCTGAGTTTTTTGAGGCATTCACAGTAGTGTGTTCTAGGGGCTGAAACTGGAAAATCTAACCATCTTATTATAACAGCTGTCAAGTTTGTTTAGGTCAGTTATTCGGAGATTGGTAAGCACAGGGGAGGCATAAAGTAAGGTAGATAGTAGGTGCATCCTGGATATTGTAATTTTGGAGTGGTTGGAGAGAAATTATTTGTTGCGATAGAGTAGTCCAAGTTTTTTACGAACTTTTTATGGGCTGGGAAATGTGTATGTTAAATCTAAGGTGATTGTCAATTTCCAAGCCTAGCAGTTTGGTGTGATTGGTAGGGGTGATGGTGGTATTGTTATACGAGGAGATTGTAAAGCTATATGGGGGGGTAAAGATCTGTGGGGGCTGAAGAGGAGTAATTTTGTTTTAGCTGGGTTAAGAATGAGGTTTCGATCTGTAATCCAAGTTTCAGCTAGGGAAAAGCATGTTTGGGAGAGGAGGAGGTCTAGAGTGTTGACTGTGCATTTTATGGTGGTATTGTCTGCATATTGGACTACTGATGCTTTGGGAATGTTGAATGGGAGTTGATTAGTAAATAGGGTGAAGAGCAGTGGACACAGGATGGAGCCTTGGGGAACCCCTAGGAAGACAGGCAATAAGGGAGAGAGTTGGTTTTGCCATTTTACAGCTTGCTGCCTACCATCTAAGCTTTGGATAAATCTAAGAATGTAGCAGATATGAGCACTCCTTTATTTCTGTGGTTATTGATGGTGTTAGTAAATGATGTAAGTGCAGTGGTGGTACTGTGGAAGGGTCTGAAGCTGTGTTGCTGTGTGGATAGCAATTTGTTTTCTAGGAGGTACTTCAATTGCATGTGAACAACTCTCTCGAGAAGTTTTGATAGGTGAGATAGTATAGGTATAGGGCGATAGTTACTGAGTTTGAGAGAGCTACCCCCTTTGTGTAGTAGGGTTATATGAGATATTTTCCCAAGCTGGGGTACTTTACACTCATCGATAGATCTGTTTATTAGGATGGAGATAAGATAGGCTATAGCTTCAGCGGCTAATTGAAGGTATTCTGTGGGTAATTTATTGGCGGCTATGGAGGTTGATTTAAGTTTTAGGAGTAGTTTTTGTATGATCTTGGTTGTTACTGGGTAGAAGCTGAAGTTGGGGTGATTGCTTTTTGTTTCAGGTGGAAAGGGTATTTTTGTTGGAGTAGGGTTGTTGGAGCTAGGTTGGTTATTTGCAAGAGTATGGATTGTTTCTATAAAGAATTTGTTGAACTGTGTGGGGATATTGTCGTGGTTATTTACTGTTTTAGGAGTGGGGGTAGATGTTTTTCCTGGTTGTAATACAGAGTTGACTCCTGCCCAGAATTATTTTGGGTTGTTTATATGTTTATTCTGTATATTCTGGTAGTAGGAGATTTTGTCTGTTTTGATAAGTTTTTTGGCTTTGTTGCATAGTTCAAGATATTTTAGCTTATCTAATTGAGATTTGCTTTTACAATAGCTTGTCCAGGCTTTGTTTCTATTTTTGAGGAAAGTTTTAGTATCTAAAGTTAGCCGGGGGCATATTTAGTTTTAATTCTTGTGGTTTGGGGGGGGTGATGGTTAAGTATGTTTGTGAAGGTAGTATTGAAGTATAGTACTGCTTCATTGAGGGCTAAGCTTTTTAGGGGGATCCAGTTACACCTTTTTAGGTCATTGTTAAAGTTAAATAGGTTAAAATGTTTTTGTTTCTAAGTTCATGCACAGTTACTTGGGTCAGTTGGGGAGTTTTACTTCTTAGTAGAAATGTAGCTTGATGGTCGCAGAGGGTGTCTGGCAGACACCCAGCTTGGGATAGTTGGGAAGGATGGGATACAAGTATCCAGTCTAATATAGATTGATGTTTGGTTCTCTTGTCTGTTCTAGTGGTGGAAGTTATAAGTTGGGTTAGTCCATGTAGGTTGATGTGGGAGAGAGGGTTTTGACTGGAGCAGTTGTGCCAGTCAATATTAAGGTCACCTAATAGGATGTTTTCTTGGGGGAGGGAGTTAAGATATTCAATCTAGGAGTTTTTCTGTAATGGGAATATTGTTGCCTGGAGGGATATAGCATCCTATAGTATTGATATATTTAATTAGGTTAAGTTTTAATTTAGTGAGGGTCAGTTCAATGTTTTCTAGGTCTGTGGTTGTGATGTCTAATTTTTCTAGGGTGAGATGATTTTTGTAAAGTATAGCTACTCCCCCACCCCTTTTTCCTACTCTGTCGCTACAAATTATATTGTAGCCTGGTGCTGTGATTTCATTATCATGGATTTCTGGTTTAAGCCAGGTCTCAGTCAGTATCACAATATCTGGATGATAAAAGGAGAGTAAGGCATGGAGGTCATGGACTTTGTTCGAGATACTTCTAACATTTAGATTTATGATGAGGAGTAAGTTTTTGGGTCTGTGGAGTAGGGTATTATTCAGGTTGGGGATTAGTGCGTCTGGATTTAGTGGGCCTGGGTTGGGATGCATGTCACGATAGCGTATGAGTGCTGTTTGCAGGTGTAAATAAAGTCTGAATAGCTTATTGATATTTTTTATGTGCTATAGAGTAGTGTGGTATTGTCTGTGTGATGGGTGTATTTTGTGTACAAGGTGGTGGATAAGGGTGGTTTGGTAGAGGTATGGGGCTAGTTGAGTAAAAGGCCTGGTGTTTAGATTGTTGAGGGATGTAACTTTTTCGGGATGATTAGGGTGTAATTAAATTGAGTTTGATAACTGGTAATGGAGGTCAGCAGTAGTAGGGAAAGATACAAATGGTATATAGTAGGAGTTGTGGATGTGAAGGTTTTGGTAGTGGAATCATGATTTAGTTTAGTTAGGTTAGTAAGAGGTGTTATAGGGAAAGGTTAGGGTGGGGCGGTGTTGAGTGGTTTTAAAAGGTGTACTTAGGGTTAATTGGATGGTTGATGTGATAGGTTTGAGTGGTGTGATGGAGGTGGGAGTGGTCAAGTACGGGTGTGGTTTATAAGTATAAAGGTAATTGATGTGTTGGTGGGTGGGAATGGGGGTAGGGTAGGATAGGGGAGCAGAGTGAGCCCGAGCACAGTGAGGGCAAACCGAGCGGGAACTAGCCAAGCCTCCTGTGCTTACTAAAAACACCATCAATCAGGATTAGCTTGTGCTATCTACCAAGCAGGTCAGTTCCTTACAACATTTAACATGATGAACCCTTACCATGATAGGGAGACCCTTCTGCTGAGTATTTACAGTGGACTGCAGGAGGAGTCTGAGGAGTATCTGGTGACTGATCTCCTCAGTGAGGCTCGGACTGACACCTCAGTGGAAGGGGTATCATTGTCCCAGCAGTTATCCCCTACCCAGGATTGAGAAATCCGAGCAGTGTTATAGGAGTTTGGGGGCATGTTCACTGGGAAACCAGGGTGCACCCACCAGGTGCAGCACCATGTGGATACAGGACCCCAAAGTCCTATTAAGCAGTCCCTTATAGGGTGCCTGAGAGAGTCAAACAGTCTGAGGGAGGAGATACAAAAAATGTTGGAACTAGGGTTAATTCAGAAGTCCAGCAGTCCCTGGGCCTGTGCAGTGGTGCCAGTACCAAAAAAGGATGGCAGCACCAGGTTCTGTGCAGACTACAGGAAATTAAATAGTCACACAGAGTCAGATGCTTACCCCATGCCTAGGACAGATGAAGTCCTAGAGCATCTGGGTGGGGCTAAGTATCTTACCTTTACTGAACTTACCAAGGATTACTGGCAGGTGCCCTTGACTCCCAGTGCTAGAGAGAGGTCAACCTTTGTGACTCTTTTTGGTTTGTATGAGTTCACAAAGATGCCCTTTGGGATGAAAAATACCCCAGCAGCTTTCCAGAGGCTGGCAGATCATATCCTAGCAGAAGAAGAAACTTTTGTACTTGCTTACCTAGATGATGTTGCAATTTACATGCATTCCTGGCAAGAGCACATTCAGCATGTCAATGAGGTCCTGGGTAGACTACAGAGGGCAGGACCACTAAGGTCAGCAAATGTCAGGTGGGTATGGCAGAGGTCTCCTCCCTGAGACATAGAGTGGGGAATGGTAAGATCACGCCTGTACCTGCCAAAGTGGAAACCATTCAGGCATGGCCTGCCCCTGTTACCAAAAAGCAGGTGATGGCAGTCTTAGGAACAGCAGGGTACTACAGAAAGTTTGTCCCCAATTATAGTACCATAGCTGCTCCCCTCACAGACCTGACAAGGAAATACAGGACAGATAAGGTAGTGTGGACTCCAGCATGTGAGCAACAATTCCATAATCTTAAATGATCTTTGGGATGACCCCTTGTATTAGCCAGTCCAGATTATAGCAAAGAATTTGTTGTGCAGTTGGATGCTTCAAGCCATGGGGTTGGGACTGTACTTAGCCAGGTTTCCTCAGAGGGAGCAGAGCACCAAGTGGTATATCTCAGTCATAGGCTCCAACCCAGGGAGGAATGTTATGCAGCTGTAGAAAAGGAATGCCTAGCCATAGTGTGGGCACTGCAGAAACTTCAGCCTTATCTGTATGGAAGGAAATTCACTGTAGTTACAGACCACAATCCCTTAACATGGCTACATCGAGCCAGCCAGCAAAATGCCAAATTACTAAGGTGGAGCCTACGGTTGCAAGCATATATGACAGTGCAGCACCGCAGAGGGGTTAGCAATGCCAATGCAGATGGGCTCTCAAGACAGGGAATGGGGTAAGGTATTCCCAGATAGGCTCAACCCTCTCAAGCAAAGTTTCTCAAGGGTCAGTTGAAAAACTAGCTTGAGTTTTCAGGAGGAGAGAAATGTCATGCTGCCAGCCCACCTATCTGGAATTTAGTAAATAATTCTATGCCATTTGTGAATATTGATATGATTTATACAGAACTATGTGTTATATACTGAGCTTCAAGAATGTAATCACAGCATACCCTGCTGGAACATGGAAGATTAACCTGCAAAACTTAAGAATAGTTGAGGTTAAGTTATTTTATAGCTGGGCCATAAACAAAAGATGCTATCTCTCAGTTTCAGTTCAATAGCAGACACAATGTCTAGAGCTAGAAGTTTTTTCTATTGTTTTGAAAGAAAATTAATTACTAGGTTTAAAATGTAAAGTGTTTTATTGTTTTACAACTTCCAAGATGGCAAACATCTGAGAGATATGTATTTTTAACAGAGAGATGTTAAATTTATGTTACGTTTCTGTTTAGCCTGACCAGTAGTAAAATGTGATATTAATTTAAGAACTCTTTCAGAGAAAGACTGTGCATTTTGTATTTTGTCTTTGACTGGAAACATCCATTCATCATCATCATCTGCACTTCTGTCTGTGTGTTGTTCTGTAAGTAAAATTTAGGGCATAGTATCTCTCTTAGATATAGATAGGAATATGGTAAAGATTAGTTTAGATGTTTTATGTATTTATTTGAGATTGTCCTGCAATGTTGTTTTAAAATATTTCCTGTGATTTTGGACTCTGAAGTAACTGTGTTATTTATTGAGTATTGTTTTGTTATTTTAATATTTATTGCTAAATATGTTTCAATCTATCTTTGTGGCTAATATTTGTGAGACATAGTTAAGCTCTTATAATACTTGCATATGTGTTTGGTGACACTGTACAGGCCACTACTAAATAGCCTTCTCTTGGTCAAAACTACCATTTGGATTTATATTAACATTACAAAGTAAGATTGGACACCCTTTGCTAAGGGCCTTAAAGTAGCTGATAAAGAGCTGGCTGGTGGCAGTGATAACTACCTTATCGTCTGGGCAAAAGGGGGCATAGCTAGTAAAACTGTGCCAGTCTTCCCCATGTGTGGGTGTGTGCTTGCATACAAATCAAATCTCAAAGTGTGTATGTGCGTCAGCTACTTGGACAGGGACACAAAGTACTGGTTGGACAGAGAGGGTACTTGAGGTCTTAGCTTGGCCACTCAGCTGAGATCTCACCCCTATAGCTGTGCCAGTAGGGAGTCTCATTGGGAATTTGCAGAAAGAGGGAGAAACCAGCTCCAGACTAACTGTGATCTCCTTGTGCTCTTAGGGGAAATTGCACTTTACTGTGTGTGGTACTTATCATCCTCACATTGTGTATGTCCCTCACTGTTGCCAGTGGTGAGGATTGAGGCTCCTTGATTACTGGAGCAGTGCAGGGGCATCACAATCATTATCAGCTCTTAATCACTGGTAATGTAATACATCACTGTCAGCAGCTAATCTCTGGTAACAGGATGCATCACTGTTAGCAAAACACTAGTAACATGATGCATCACTGTCAGCATTACATTTAAATTACTGTTAGCATTATATCACTAATAACAGGCTATATCACTATTAGCAGCAAATTATTGGTTCATAGGTTCATAGGTGTTTACTAGACAAATGACCACAAAGGCCTTTTTTCTGATAACATGATGCCTCACTGTCAACAGCAAATGAATGGTAAAATGATACATCACCATCAGCAACAAAGTATTGCTACAAGATACATTGCTGTCACTAGCGTATATCTAGTAACATGACATGTCACATTCAGCAGCAAATCACCAGTAACATGATGCATCACTGCCAGCAGCAAATTATGGGTAACATGATACATTACTGCTAGCAGAACATCACCAGAAACAGGATACATTTCTGTCAGCAACAAATCACTGGTAACATGATATATCACTGTCAACAGCAAATCAATGGTAACACAATGCCTCACCATCAGCAGCAAATTAGTGGTAACATAATACATCACAGTCAACAGCAAATCACTGGTTACATTATTCATCACGGTTAGCAGAATATCACCAGTGACATTATACATCACTATCAGCAACACATTACTTGTAACAAAATGGCGCACTGTCAGCAGCAAATCACTGGTAACATAATAAATCATTGTCAGCAGCAAACCACTAGCAACATGACACATAAATATTAGCAGCAAAACAGTAGCATGATGCCTTACTGCAAGTACCAAATCACTGGTAGCATGATAAACACTGTCAATATCTTGTCACTAACAGCAGAACATGACCTGTAACATGACACATCACTGCCAGCAAATAACTAGTAGCTTAATGCATCACTGTCTGCAGAACATCACCAGTAACATGTTACATCACTGCCAGCCAGTGACTAGTAGCATGATGCATCACTGTCTGCAGAACATCATTAGTAACATGTTACATCAGTGCCAGCCAATGACTAGCAGCATGATGCCTCACTGTCTACAGAACATCACCAGTAACACGTTACATCACTGCCAGAAAATGACTAGTAGCATGATGCATCACTGTCTGCAGAACATCACCAGTAACATGTTACATCACTGCCAGCCAATGACTAGCAGCATGATGCATCCCTGTCTGCAGAACAGCACCAGTAACATGTTACATGACTGCCAGAAAATAACTAGTAGCATGATGCATCACTCTCTGCAGAACATCACTAATAACATGTTACATGACTGCCAGGAAATAACTAGTAGCATGATGTATCACTCTCTGCAGAACATCATCAGTAACATGTTACATCACTGCCAGCAAATGACTAGCAGCATGATGCCTCACTATTTACAGAACATCACCAATAACATGTTACATCACTGCCAGCAAATGACTAATAGCATGATGAATCACTCTCTGCAGAACATCACTAGTAATATGTTACATGATTGCCAGCAAATAATTAGTAGCATGATGCATCACTGTCAGTAGAACATCATCAGTAACATGTTACATCACTGCCAGACAATGACTAGTAGCATAATGCATCACTGTCTGCAGAACATTACTAGTAACATGTTACATCACTGCCAGCAAATGACTGCTAGCATGATGCATCCCTGTCTGCAGAACACCCCCAGTAACATCTTACATGACTGCCAGCAAATAACTAGTAGCATGATGAATCACTCTCTGCAGAACATTACTAGTAACATGTTACATGACTGCCAGCAAATAACTAGTAGCATAATGCATCACTGTCTGTAGAACATCATCAGTAACATGTTACATCACTGCCAGCCAATGACTGCTAGCATGATGATTCACTGTCTGCAGAACATGACCTGTAATATGATACTTCAGTTTCAGCAACAAATACGTGTAACAGGATGCAGCACTGTCAGCAGTACATCATTGCTAACATAACACATCACTGTCAGCAGGACATCACCAGTAACATGTTACATCACTGCCAGCAAATCACTGGTAACATGATGCATCACTGTCAGCAGAACATCATCAATAACAAGATATGTCACTGTCATCAGGACATCACTCCATGGACACTGACTTTTGGTTTAAAAAAATGAAATTCAGTTTTCATGAGATGAAATCCAGGAAATATGCCCTTGATTTTTAAATGTAATTTCCAGTCATTACAGTGATTTCATCATAATTTTCTTCTGTGTCAAGACATTTTAAAAATTAAAACAGATTCTAGGCACAGAACACTCAATAAGTCAAGCTGACAGTATTATAAGTATGAACAGAAATGTGTCTTGTGATGAATTAGGTCTCAGGCCACTGATAACACTGTTAACATGATTAATAAGTAATGATAAGTACACCTTTGATAGCATGATTCATCACGGTCAGTGGCATATTACTGGCAGAAGGATACATCACTGTCAGCAGCACACAATTTATAACATGATTCATCAAGGTCCTCAGCACATCACTGTTAGCATCACATCAGTGGTAACATGATACATGAATGTCCTCAGCACATCACTGTTAGCATCACATCAGTGGTAACATGATACATGAAGGTCCTCAGTGGATCATTGTTAGCATTACTTCACTGGTAACATGACACATGAGGCTTCTCAGTACATCACTGTTAGCATAACAGCACTGGTGACATGATACTTGAATGTCCTCAGTGCATCCTTATTTGCATCACATCAGTAGTAACATGATACATGAAGGTCCTCAGTTCATCACTGTTAGCATTGCTTCACTGGCAACATGATGCATGAATGTCCTATGTACATCACTATTAGCATCACATCAGTGGTAACATGATACATGAATGTCCTATGTACATCACTGTTAGCATCACATCAGTGGCAACATGATACATGAAGGTCCTCAGTTCATCGCTGTTAGCATCACATCAGTGGTAACATGATACATGAATGTCCTATGTACATCACTGTTAGCATCACATCAGTGGCAACATGATACATGAAGGTCCTCAGTTCATCACTATCAGCATCACATCAGTGGTAACATGATACATGAAGGTCCTCAGTACATCACTGTTAGCATAGCAGCAGTAGTAACACAAAGGTCTCCAGTGGATCATTGTTAGCATTGCTTCACTGGTAACATGACACATGAGGCTTCTCAGTACATCACTGTTAGCATAACAGCACTGGTGACATGATACTTGAATGTCCTCAATGCATCACTATTAGCATCACATCAGTGGTAACATGATACATGAAGGTCCTCAGTACATCACTGTTAGCATCACATCAGTGATAACATGATACATGAAGGTTCTCAGTACATCACTGTTAGCATCACATCAGTGGTAACATGATACATTAAGGTCCTCAGTACATCACTGTTAGCATTCATTCACTAGTAGCATGGTACATGTAGGTCCTCTGTTAGCATTGCTTCACTGGTAACATAATACACCACTTTCGTCAGCACATCACTGATTATATGAGACATCAAGGTCCTCAACACATCACTGCTAGCATCACATTAGAGGTAACATGATGCATAAAGGTCCTCAGTACATCACTGTTGGCATCACACCAGTGGTAACATGATACAGGAAGGTCCTCAGTACATCACAACCAGCATTGCTTTACTGGTAACATGCTACATCACTGTCTTCGACACATCACTAGTTGCAGGATAGAATACTGTTAGCAGCACATCAGAGGGAACACTTTAGTATAGGAGATCCCCCAACTCTGCATTAGAAAGTGGCATACATCTGAGACAGATGTAAAACCAATGTACACAAGTGCCACTTTTTCAGCACAGTTAATGTAAGTCAGTGAGGTACATTTACTTCAGATGCTGTTCTTCGTCATCTAATGATGCTCACTCTTATTATGAAGGCCTTACAGATAGCATTCCTCTAAACATTAAAATGGGCCCTGTTTGGCTGGTTTTAGAGTTTAGAGGATGGTAGCTGCAGAAAAGAAAGCTTAGTTGCCTATTAATGAGCTATTTGTGATGGCAGGCTGTAGTTGCTAGATCCCCATGCAAGCTAGAATGAAGGTATCTGCCTGGAACACTGGTGGGTATTTTTGACATTACGAAATGCTCAGGGTTTCAGGATTAAGGTGGATATTGATTACCCCCTTTTTGATGCTATTCTCATAGCTGATAAATTGGTGGGCCTTTGGATTAAACTAAGATGCACCTACTTCAAAGATGGCTGCAGTGAGCTCACAGTGTCGGAGCCTTTTAAAAGGTTTTGGCAGCAGTTTATTGCCCTAAAAAGTTTGAATATATTCTGCTGTGGTCTGTTGGTTGTTTTGATTCCTAAGTATGTTAAAAGAAGACAACAGCAGAGTTTTTTTCTTATGTATTTATCTCTCCATATGCCCAATAACCATTGATCCTTCATCTCCTATTAGCACATTCATTTTCCCCTGCTCCAGGTATTTGAAGGCACTGAAAAAGGGTGGCAGTATCTGGAATCATAGCCATCATCTGACAGGGTTCAAAAGGTTATCGGTATGGCCGTAACTACCCCAGTGGTAAGATGTGCACTACTAAAATTAGGTCTTCTGGCCCACTTGTGTGTGTTTTTCTATTTCTCACATTGAATTCTGTAGGCCAACATGATCAACTTTTGCCTTTTCTTACTGCTTACTAAATCACCCAGTCTCTATCCAGGATGAACCACATGACAAGTCAAGCCACTTGTCTACTAGTCTCCCTTTTTTCCATCTCCTCCAGTGAGTCACCCAGTACTTCCATTTAACATTTTAACTCTGGTCATAATGTCTATAGTCACGAAACATCCTTCTGTATCTCAGAGCTAGCCAAAAAGAGCATTAGCTAATTCAGCTTGTTAAGTCTGGAAAGTAAAACAAGTAGTGATACAGCATTCAATACTATCTTATTTGAAATCAGATCATTTTTTTGAGTAGAGGTAAAGTAGCATTATAAACGTTTTAGCTATGCTCCTAACTACCCCAGTGGTCAAAGGTGTACCACTAAAGTTGGGTCTTCTGATTTGCTTGTACATGTTTTTGCATCTCACACACTGAATTCAGCAGGCCAACGTGATTATCTGTTCCCTTTTCTTACTGCTTACTACACCACTTATTTTTTGGTTTTGTCATTGACTGCCATTATCTGGGAATCTTATATTGCCTGCATATCTCTGACTTGATCCTCTGAGTCTAGAAGGGACTTGCCTGCCTGCAGGTCAGACCAGTGGGTCTTGGCCTGGATGAAACAATAGGAATAGTGAGCCTACTGTTGATCTGAGCTGGGAAGTCTGCAATCATGGCACAATTGCCAGATGCAGCTTTTGACAGCTGAATTACTTAACTTAAAGACTGGCAGCTGGATGCTTTTTGTAAATTACTGCACTACATTGTTTGTACCTGGACTGTGGGTTTAACTGAGGTGAATATTTTGGGCTGCACATGTTCCTAACACTTTTCAGTATTAAATCAAACTGTGGTAAAGATGCTGTTAGCATTTGCTCTGATGGGTACTCAGTGTGGAATGTGTAGTATGGACAGCCTAAATATTTGTTCATCCTTTTTTTTTTGTGTTCTGATGTTTTTCTTGGTTTTATTGGTTCAGATGTGGACTTCTGGACTGTACCATTGGGGACCATTTACAACACTAAATCGTTATGGAACCTGAACTGTCTTGGTCATAGCTTCTACTGGAATAATAAGACAAGTAAAGCTGTACATTTTTAAACTTTAAGTTTACTTTGCCTCATTACTTGCAGTAATGACTTTCCAATTGCTCTTCACAATTTTTCTCAGTTTTGTAAGCTGCACTTCTTTTATTTAAGTTGTTATTGATAGCATTTGTACGCTATTTATTTTAATGAATTTTTCAACTGCCTGTACTTCTTGTGGTTGCTTTTATGTTAACTTTGTGTTATTTATTTGTGTCATACTACTGTTCTGCTTAAGGTTGTGTACTTTACTTTATTTATTTATTTGCTTTAAATGAGTTGCTGGATTGGGACACAGACCATTTTCAGCCATAATACAGGTCATGTAAGCAGTAAACAATTTATATAAAGCCTGAATAATTAATCATAGTTACACTGCTTCACATGACAGAACACAGAGAGAGCAATATCAAACATTACACAGGCAGTACACAGAGACAGCAATATCAAACATTATACAGGCAGTACACAGAGAGAGCAATATCAAACATTACACAGGCAGTACACAGAGACAGCAAAATAAAACATTACACAGACAGTGCACAGAGACAGCAATGCCAAACATTACACAGGCAGTACACAGAGAGAGCAATATCAAACATTACACAGGCAGTACACAGAGACAGCAAAATAAAACATTATTAAGACAGTGCACAGAGACAGCAGTACCAAACATTACACAGACAGTACACAGAGCTATACCAAACATTACACAGGCAATGCACAAAGTGAGCAATACCATAGGATCATAGGATTATTGGATCATAGGAGGTTACTAGGCTAACAGCCCCAGGGCCCTTACAAGCCTAGCCAAGTTTAACCCATGTTCCCAAGGGTGGCTGGTTCAAGCAGACACTAAAATCAGCACCTATTGTCCCAGTTCAAGAGTGACACAGGTGGAACTCCTAGGGCGAATTTCCAGTTACCCATCCAATTATCCAAATTATGCTTAAACAGAGATACCAAGGGGCTTTGTTTAACATGAACAGGAAGCTTGTTCCAAAGGTTGGACAACCTCTGTGAGATAAATCTGTCTATCCAGCAAGGTCTGTTGATGTCACATACCAGATTAATGCCCTTTGAGCAAGTGGCCCATGTGCCATTTGACTTGCGAATGTGCAGCATTTCCATTAAAGCTGGGTCAGAGATTGCTCTATATCCAAGGCACAGGTCACCTCTGAGCAGTCTGTATGACACAGAGTAAAGTGGCAATGGTTTCAGTCTGTCCACATAAGGCAGATCCTGAAGACCCTGAATTTTCTTTGTAAGGAACCTTTGTGGTCTCTGTAATTTCTGCAGGTGTTTGGAAAGGAACATATCCAAAGGGAGAGTTCCATTCTATTGCTGGCCCAATGAGAGAAAAGAACAGGGGTGTTGTAACATCTTTTTTTCTGGAGGCAATGCCCTTACTTGTGAGATGAGAAATATAAAATGCCCTTTTTACCACTGTGAAGACATGGTGAGCGAAGTTAAGGTTGCTGTCAATCTATGTGCCCAGATTTCTCACCACTGACTGTGCACTTAAGGTGGTGCTATTGATGTGGTAGTCTACAGGAACATCACCCTTGCCAAAGGGGGATGATGATGCATTTTTTTCCATTAAGTTTAAGACCATGACTTTGGCACCAGCTGTTAGTCTGCATAAGACCTTTTTGCAGGATGTTGAAATTGCTAGGGGTTTCAATGATCACTCCCAGTTTGCAGTTATCAGCAAATGTTGTCAGCCACAGTCCTTTAGTTTTAGTCTGTATTTTGGAGAAGTAGATTCCAAACAGTAGGGGTCCCAGAGCCAGTCGCTGTGGAATACCACTGGTTACGGGTCTGCTGGAGGAGGTGGAGTCCCATATTTTGATTGTATGAGTTTTATCAGTGAGCCAGTTTTCAACCCACCTGACAATATACGGATTGATACCTAGCTGGGTGAGATTATCAATGATGCCCAAGTGGCAAATTGTGTCAAAGGCCTTGGCTAAGTCTAGGTAGGTTGCATGCACAGAATTTCCCTCATCTAGGGTTTTGGTGACTGTCTCAGTGAAGTCCACCAAGTTTAAAAGGGATGATCCCCCTTGACAAAGCCAAACTGGGTGAGATCAAGCATTTAGAGATTTCCTATATCTTTGTTAATAAAGTCCATGATGATTCATTCCATAGCCTTGCAGATAAGGCTGGTCAGACTAATGGATCTATAGTTCCCAGGGTCGGTGGAATCGCCCCCTTTGTGCAAAGGGATGATGGTAGCTGTTTTCCATTCTGCTGGGATGAAGCCAGTGCTTGGTCTGTGACTGAAAAGTGTGTCCATTGGTGATGCTAATTCCTGTTTTAACCCATGTAGAACACAGCCCAGGATTTTGTCTGGTCCCATACAGGCTGCGTTTTTGGCCTAGGAGGGGGGCATTTAAGACCTGTTCCTTGGAGATAATAGGTAGAGGACAGTTGTTAGAGATGCTTTGGGATATATGTGGCAGGGACAGGGGAGTGAAGTTTTCACTGAATCTATCAGCCAGTAGATTTGCTATATCCACTGGTTCTGTATATGTTGTACCATTAACTATGAGCTCAATGCAAATCTGGGCCTTATCTTTGAGGTTACAGATGCAACTAAAGAACGGCTTGTGGTTATCCTTAGTTATGGAAGCCAATTTGGATTCATAGTTAGCTTTGGAGGACTTCACTAAGAGCCTTATTTGCTTGTTTATGTTGAGGAGGGAGTGTTTTCAGTTTTGAGACCATTCCGTCCCACTCTTAGACAGCAATTTCTTTCTCCTATTGTATAGCCTATTAATGGCAGTTGTCCACCAGGCAGGTTTGTTTTTCCTTGAAGATGTTGCTTTGGTTCTATCAGGTATGGCAGAGTCAATACAATTGTGTAGGTGGCCATATAAAGCTATTTATGCTGTCACATAAGAGGTTGTAACTGGCCTTGGAGAAGTTTTTTAGTCTAGCTGTTGCTAAGGGGGGGGTTGTGTTATAGTTACTTCTGGTGAGACTGATTTGTGGTCAGATCTCATCAGGGATGGCCACACACTGGGGGTGGTGCAGTGGTCCCAGTGTTGGTGAGCACCAGATCCGGGATGTTTGAGCTACTTGTGGGTGTGTCAACCAGCTGGTCCAGGGCATTTGAGTTAACAAAGTCCAGAAACCTTTGAGCAAGTGCATTAGAACACATATAATGTATCCAGTCAATGGATGGGTAATTAAAGTTATATATGATTACTCTTATTTTGTCATTTAAATGGTAATGTGAAGAACTTTTTTCAGGAGTTTAAAGATTTACACATTAATTCAGTGTCCACCTTCAGTAACCACCTTCAGTAACTGGTAAGTGCTATATGATTTTTACCATCTGGATTGACAGAGACTAAGGCTTTTGTAAAATAGTTTGCACCTGTAATGAACAGTTATTTCTACCACCTCAAATATACTTGCTCATTGGACATTTTGTTTCCAACTTAGAATGGTCACCTCAGGCCTGTTGAGAGGGTAGAACAAGTCTCCAGGTCTGATCACCACTTGATCCAGTTTTGTGTCAAGTCAAATACTTCCAGATGATGAGCTAGTCAAGTGCAGAAACTTATCTAACATTGTTAGTATAGTTTTATACACTGTTTTTGACCACTTCTTCTTCACTGCAGTGCAGAAGACCCAGAGTGACTGGTAGCTGTGTATAACAGCTTTGTGGTGGAAGCCATTGACTCTTTTTCCTATGTAGTGGTATGCCCTGCCCCAGTAGCAGTGAGGAAATGGTGTGATGCAGATCTCCTCTATATATAGAATGCCAGGCAAAGGATGGAGGTACATCTTTCTTCTGAAAGATAGATTGATATTGCTGCACTACTTCTGGCACAAGTTGGAAATCTCCCATAAGAAGGAAAGCAACTTATCTAGAAAGATGTCTGAGCTGACCAGCTGTCCTCTTTCAAGTGGCTGACAGATTGTGCAGCCACTCTTGATTCTCATGGATCCTGGGATCCATATTTCTCTGGGTTCTGAGCTTAACAAAGCACTGAGACCATTGTTTCATGAGTGATTAATGACGTGTGAGTGGCACAGGATGAAGATGGTATTTTATTCCAGTCCTCTTTGACCTATTTACTGCATCTGACACTGCTGACCACCTGATCTTTCTGAAGCAAATAAAAACCTAGTGTGATGTCTCTGCTACTGTAGTTGACTGTTTTACCTTCTACCTTTATTTATTTATTTATTTATTTATTTATTTATTTATTTATTTTCAGTTTGATTACCGGGGAAGTCCACTGGGCCCAAGGGACCCGTTTTCAGTGGAAGCCCAGGGAGAAAAGCTCCAAATATATAATACAGTACAGATATAGTAATACAGAAATGTAAAGATACATTATCTAGAACAATTTGCAACAAATGTACATACAGTGTTGCACAATAGTCAGACAAACATCATTGTAGATGATCTTAAGGTTCATTTATGTGAGCACTCATTGCATAGTATGTGGGGAAAACACTTTACATACACACCTTTAAAGTAGAAATATAAAACCTTTACAAGTACACATTTAAAGTATGAAACTATTTACAATATTTACACAGTTGTGATGAGGGGTAGATAGCTCTAGGAATTGAAGAGAGCTTGGATACAGTCATAGAAAAACAAGCTACGGGAGATTTAGAGAGCTTAGGAACCTGGGAGAGAAGCAACAAAAACATTTTATGGGCAAGTAGTTGGGTGGATTTAGGTAGGGTGAAGGCAGGTACATTTCCATTTAGTGGACAGGTGTTTGAAAAGCTGGGTTTTGAAGTTTTCTGAGTTTGGTATAGTTCTTAGAGTGGAGGGGAGAGAATTCCATTTTTTACCTAGTGAGAAAGAGAGGAGGAGTTGGCCAGCAGGATGTTTGGGCTTATGAACAGCTATCAAGTTTTAATGTTCATATCTGAGAGTTCTATTAGGGGTGAAAGGGGGAAGGATAGTAGCTAGAGCTGGACACTTAGAAGGGTGAAATACGAGTCTATGAGCAGTGGTGAGTTGGAGGCAGTTTAAGTAGTTTTTGAGTTATAGCCAATTCAGGGATTGCAGGTTAAGGCAATGATGGGTGAAATGTTTGGATTTGGTGGCAAATTTAGAGATTTTATTACAGCAGTTTTCTAGTTTGGAGGTGATGGAGGAGGACAGGCTGGTTAGGAGAGGAGCTCCATATAGTAAGGAGGGCAGAAGATAGGTAGTGGCCAGAGTGTGCCTAGTAGAGTGCGAGAGAAAGTGATTATTCCTGTATAGCATACCAAGTTTTTGGTGGGTTATCTTAATATTTTGCAGAATGTGGATGTCGTACTTAAGGTATTCATCTGTAGTAATGATGAGTAGTTTAGCAGATGGAATCACTTCTATTGGTGAGTTGGTTTGACTCAGGACTCTGAAAGTATCTTTGTTATCGGAACGAGTCTTTGTTGGGGGGGACAGTAAAATTTTCGATTTATCGGCATTGAGAGAGAGGTGGTTTTGGCGCATCCAGTTTTCGGTGGTTGAAAAAGCAGTTTGGGTTTTAGTGAGCAATTCAGAGAGGTTAGAGGCAGAGCAGACCAAGGTAGAATCATCTGTGTATGGAATGATTTTGCCATCAGGAATTGCAGAGTGAAAGTTATTAATAAAGATGTTAAAAAGCAATGGCCGTAGGATAGATCCCTGAGGTACACCAGTAGGAATAGCTAAGAAGGAGGAGGTGGAGTTTTTCCATTTGACTGACTGTGATCTGTCTGATAGGTAGCTGGAGAACCAGGATAAAGTGCTTGGTGAGAGATGAAGATTTGAGAGATGAGAGAGGAGGCGTTTGTGGCAAACGGTATTGAAAGCTTTGGACAAATCTAGCAATACAGTAGAGATCAGGTGTCCAGAATCTCGGGCTTGATTGACAGTTTCTAGGAAAGACAGTAGGGCGGTTATGGTGCTGTGGCCTGGGCGGAAGCCATGTTGGGTAGGAGTAAGAAGATTGTTTTGGGTTAGAAAATGCATAAGTTGGAGGTGGACACACTTTTCAAACGTTTCAGGGCATACTCTAAGGATGATTTGTGAGGTTTGTGACAGCTTATTAGTAAGACAGATTTCCATTATGACAGCTATTCCGGTGACACGCAGATGTACCTCTGCTCTCATCAGGAGTATGATGATTAATTGGGACCAGCTGAGGAATGTTTAGAAGACATGTTTTACAGCATACTTTACTGGATGTCTGCCTTTGGTCTTAATCTATCTAAGGCCATTGCCATGGTCTGATATACTTAGGCCATCCATATCTCCTAGTCATACTCTTACATTGTTTGCAGTATCATACTTACATTGTTTACAGTATCATACTCTGGAGCTTGTGTCCAAGGTGTGTAATCACGGAGTAATCCTTAGTAGTCACCTGACATTTCAGGACGACTAAGTGACATCATTTTCTTTAGCCACATTGTCACCAAATTAAGCACTTAATTTCA